>NW_003852500.1:6425450-6428961 GCF_000181295.1 Otolemur garnettii
TTGCCAGATAAGCTGTAGGATACCCAGGGAATACCAGGGGCATCCTGGACCAAGAAGGTTGCTTAATGTTTATCTTAATTTGAAGTGCCTGTCTTCAATTTCTATTTTCTGGATCCTCCCTTTTCAGCTCCGATAGCCGCCATACTGATGTTCAGATCCCTGCGAGCAGAGCAGATTCTCTTGTATATGTGAATTCAGAAGTACATACTGTATGTGAGTGTCTGGGAAAAAAAACAATACCCCCAAAACACCATAGTTAAATCATTTTTAGTCTGCTTGAGTGAGGAATCAAAATATCAAAGCCAAGAATAGAGAATTCATGATATAAAAGACGAATGGAAAAACAATCCAGCAACCTCCCTCCCCCAACAAACTGTAGAACAAAATCAGTGTAATTCCCACCATGATATTAAATCAATGGAAATGCCAAAAAAAAAAGAGGCCTCATAGTTAAAAAGGTCAACTTAGTAATGATGATCTACTTCACATTACCTACTACTATCTCAAAAATTGGAAATTAGATGGCCAAAAGACAAGACGCAGAATCAGAGTGCATTCCTCATTTACAGGAGAATAATCAATTCATATCACTTTATCCTTGATCATGAAAATCAGAGAATATAGATTCCAACGAATATTTATTAAATGTCACTACTAGTAGAATAAAAATAGTAGACATAATTTCCGAAGTCCTGAGGAAAAAGCCAGGTTAAAAAAACCCCTCAATATAAAAAGGTCTATTAAAAAGAGCCATAAAGTCAAACAGGAGAAATAAAACTAAGCACATAAATCATGTTAATAAAGTGATGGGGATAAACTTTCATTTTGAATCACAGACTCTTTTTATTAGGTTAAAAATAAAATCTAAATATTGCACTCTGTTAATCCAAACATATTAAACATAGTGCAGTGGGCAAAGATAGGGTGGATGAATCCAAATAAAAAGAGTGAGGAAGGGTGGGAATGTGAATGGGAGACAAGGGGGAGCTCAGGCCCCAAACAGTCAGTATGATAATAGCACAACTTGGTTCTGCCAAAAGAAGAAATGTGAAATAAAAGTATGGTGGTTCTACACACATCTATGGTGAATTAAGAAAAGCATCAAATGTAGTTAAAAGAATTTTTGGCAGGTTCAAGATAAAATGAGAGGACCACTGTTGTCACAGGTGATGTTAACTTGTGTCACCACGGATCATGCAGACAGCTATCACTAAATACATAGAGATCAAAGAAAGGCACATATGTGTACCGCACAAATGGAGAACGCACAACTTTTCTAAGCCAACTGAGGGCATTGATCTACAAATTGGTCATGAAGAACATCTTAGCAGACTCCCCTCCTAGCAATTAAAATTCCCACCAGCACCCTGTGTTTGGTTGTGCTGAGAGAGCCTCACACCGATGGCTGTCAATGCCATGAAATATCAGCCAAGGGCCTGTGAAGCACATGCCCCCCTGCAGTGTGCCACAGCTGGGATGTTAAGAGATGCCACCACTGCACATCCAAAAGACAAGACATAATACCAGGCTTTGTTCCACAACCAATCCCCCAAGCTCTGGGACTTCATCTGGTGGGGAATTATGGACACTTCAGCTACGGCAGAAGCAAAACCTAGTTAGTATCTGTGGAGTAAACAGTTTTCATTTCTAACAGCCCAGTGACTTTCACTGAATGCCATTCCCCCCTTGGATTGTAGACATGTATACTTCACAGGACTGCTACCGTGGAACAGGAGTGACTCACTCCAGAAGGGCTGAGTGTTAGGAGTGATCTTCATTGCGAAGCTAAATTGCTCTGATAAAATCAGCGGTGTAACCCAGGTAGGCATGTCTCATTTTAAGCAACATTGCAGGACCCATGGCCGTTCATGGTTTATAAAGTGATTCTTCACTGCACAAACTAACTCGCGGGACCTTAAATACTGAACGTGCTGCTATGTTGCCAATTAGATTGGGTTTTCACAAGATTTCTCTAGAATGCATTTTTTCCCATATAAGGTACAGTTGACGGTGCCTATGAGGAAAAAGCATGGACTCTCTTAGCATGGCTGCTAACAGGGTGTAAAATAAAGACATGTCTCCCCTTGACAGGAGTGATGTGCTCCTAAAGGCAAAGTCCCCTGGTGCAAGATTAGTGGCTTGTTTCTAATAAGTAGATAATTAAGAAAAGCATGAAAATATTTCCTCTGATATGTGGCTCAGGCTCCATTCTAATCGCTGATTCGACAATGACTTTGTGTTTTTAAGGAGCTGAACTCCTTGACTGTCCCTATCCAGGTTAGTAGAATCCAGCCGAGAAGAGGAATGGTTTTGAAATGGCATTGAAACGCTCCAGAGCCATCAGGTCCCTGAAGGTGTCAGAGCCCCACTCGTCCTGTCCTGTACAGGGTCATCCAGCCTGTCAGGGAGTAGAGTCCTGTTCACACACTTGCTGCCTGAGAGGCTCGTACCTCTTTACATACGTTCACAATCTTATCGTGAGCTCCTTTTAATTTAAACACTCACATCAGTTATTTACAATTGCATGATTTCATTCCACATGGTGGTGATTTTTTTTCTCCAAATATGGACTCATTGGACAGTCACAAATAAAGCTATTAGGGTGTAGGAAATGGAGTATCCTTTGCCCGCCCCGGGTTATTCCAGGGGAAGCGAGGAAGGAAGCAGAGCCTTGCTATTTCAGGAAAGCTGATGGATGCTTCGGCTCCGCGTTGTATTGGATGGCTGGTTGCCGGGCGGCAGCTGCCCTCCATCTCGCAGCCCTAGCGAAGGAGAGCTGCCAGATTTACATTGTTTAAACACTTAACTAAATTAGCTATGAAAAGAAGGATGGGAGGAGCCCTGGTTAGTGGGGGGAATTTAGGTCTTCTGGCTTCACGCACTTTGCACACACACAAAATGATTTTCCCAAGAGTCTGCCAGGAGGAACTGGCGGGAGAAGCTGTGTGCCTCTTATAGCAAGATTGAAAACAATGACAACAACAGTAACAAAAACTCCTGCTTTAGAAAGTTCTGCCTGGCAGGGGTTGGATCAAGGCTGTGGATCCTCAGAGTAGGGACTTGCCCAGAGAATGGACCTGAAACCTGACGATGAGACCCCAGCAGCTCCTGTGCTGGGGATGGAAAGACAGGGATGAGGCTTGTAGGTCTAGTTTTCTGAGACTCTTTGGAATTATCCCTGGTCTCCTGGACTTTTAGTTTAGTTGGAAATGGTTACAGGATGATCCCATCTAAGAGTGTTAAATATTGGCTCTTTATCAAGCTGGGCAGTCTCTAGCGGACGGCCACAGAGCTCTGTCACTGAATCTGTCCCTTCAACAGCTAATCGGTGGGTTGAATAACATATTTATGCAACATTCCAGGAACTTAAAATATGACATTACATCTGAAATGTGAATCTTTTTTTTTTTTTTTTTTTGAGACAGACTCTCACTCTGTTGACCTAGGCAGAGTGTCATGGTGTCATAGCTCACTGCAACCTCAAACCCCTGGGTCTGAATGATCCTTTGCC
>NW_003852500.1:6431751-6441412 GCF_000181295.1 Otolemur garnettii
AGGAGGACACCCCGGGCCATTGAAGCAACATCAAAAATACACTATTGGGACCTGATCAAACTAAAGAGCTTCTGCACAGCCAAGGACACAGTAAATAGGGCAAGCAGACAGCCCTCAGAATGGGAGAAGATTTTTGCAGGTTATATCCTTGCTCAGTGGTCTTAAACGTCTGAGCTCAGGCAATCCACCTGCCTTGGCCTCCCACAGTGCTAGAATTACTGGGTGAACCACTGTGAAATGTGAATCTTGAGTGGAAATAAATTTGACAAATGGTAAATGTAGCCAAGACCAAAAAAGTGAAGCTTCTAGGAGTAAATGGAAGATTCTAAAATTAGATTCCAGAAATTCATGTTTTTTTTCATAAATACAGTAGAGGAGAACCCTAGCCAGGCAGATATGATGCATCAGAAGACTCTGTGGCTCTAGTTAAGTCTGTGGTGAGTCATGAAGAGCCAGGATTAGGTCATGGAGGAAGCACCAGCAGATCTTGCTCTGATGGACTCTGAGGTTGTAGAGAACCAAGTAGTCATAGCTTAGTCCTCTTTAAGAAATAAGTAGCACAGTGGTTACACCAAAGTTGCCAGTTTGAACCCAAAAAATAGCTGGGTATTGTGGTGGGTGCTTGTAGTCAGGCTACTTGGGAGGCTGAGGCAAGAGAATCACTTAAGCCCAAGAGTTTGAGGTTGCTGTGAGCTGTGATGTACAGCCGTCTACAGAGGATGACAAAGTGAGACTCTGTCTCAAAAAATTTTTTTTTCATAATAGATTATCAAAATTTAAAAAGGTATTCATAAACTGGGCACCTGTAATCCTAACACTATGGGAGGCCGAGGCAGGAGGATCACTTGAATTCAGGAGTTCAAGACCAGCCTGAGCAAGAGCAAAACACTATCTCTACTAAAAATAGAAAAAATTAGATGCGCATGGTGGTGAGCAATTGTATTCCCAGCTACTTGGGAGGCTGAGGCAAGAGAATCGCTTAAGCTCAAGAGTTTGAGGTTGCTGTGAGTTGTGATGTCACGGCACTCTACTGAGGGTGACAGGGTGGGACTCTGTCTCAAAAAAAAAAAAAAAGAAGAGAAAAAAGAAATAAGATCAATGCTTTTCCCTAAATCATCACATGAAGCATCTTTAATAAGTGGGACTCCTGAAAATGACCCTTGGGAGGCGGAGCTCCAGGTGGACCAAAGCTTCAATCTTTCAGCCTAGAACATGCCTCTGGGGTGAAACGAAGGCATATTCTGGGTCCAGCCTGACTTTCCGGAGTCCTCTAGGCTGAAGTTCAGCTCCTGGTGGGGGGTAGGGGGGACCCTCCATCGTAGAAGGTGTGCAGAGTTTGAGGGCTTGTGCTCTGGAAGATTAGCCTCATTGATATGTGTCCCTATCACTGGACTAAGGAGGCCACCTTTGTGCTCTTCCCTTTCCCATTCTAAGGGATAGCCAGGGAACAGGATCCACATTCCTGGGGACTGAGGATAGGTGGAGAAGCCTTAGGTAAGCTGCAGAGGTACCACTGACCTCCAGTCCATAATTTTCTTCCCAAACAGGTAGATTTTCTAGCCTTTGCTCTCTGCTAGGCTTTGTAAAAAAACTCAACCCAGGTTCCATTTCTGTGCCTTGGTGTACAGTTTTTGTGGACCAGTGTGCTTTTTCATCTCTGAAAGCCCCCCCACTGTAGCAGAGAGCTGGGGCCTGAGTGGTTCCCCCACCATGTCGAAGGGCCTGGAAACAAGGGGAGCTCAGCGGGACCACGTGTGCAGGTGACAGTGGGGCCAGACTTCAAACCTCACTTCTGAGGTTCATTCTGTCATCTCTAGACAGGCACTGCAGTCAAGGCGTGTCATTCCTTTGAGCCTCTGCTTCCACCGTGCTGATGAGCTAATCCTTTCCACTCAGGTTTTAAAAGGCAGCAGTAGGTCACCAGACTACGCTGCAGGAACACACCTGTGAAGCTGTCTCTAGGTGGCAAGATTAATCATCTCTCTTTTGGCAAACTGTTTTCTTCATGTTTTGTGTCTTTTCGAGGTTTCCTATATAAAGATGTTTTATACTGACAATCAAAAAGTAGTTTTAAAATAGCACCACACAGACATGTGAAGCCAGCATGCTGCAGAGAGTGGAGCTGGGGTTCGGATGTAGGGCATGTGGTCCCTAACTGGGAACAGAGACCTCCTATTCACGGCATCCAGAACACTGAGACACTCTGTGTTGGATCTCCAACTGTGTCTTCCCAGACGCCAGCCCTTTCAGCCAAATACCACCTGCCTACTGGGTCTCCTACTTAAAAACAGCCACCCCCAGACACCCAGCAGCTCCTCTGACAGTCAGAAAGGAGCTGATTCCCTGCTCAGTCTCGCTTCAGACTCTCTTGTTCCCCCACTGCCATGGCCCTGAAGAATCTTGTTGAAGAGAAGTAATTTGAAGGAGCTGAGTAGCCAGAATTCATCAACTGAAGTCCTGGGTCCAACCTGCTCATAGGCCATTTACCTTGAAGGCCACAGAGCCATGTGGGCTTGGGAGACGCTCTAAGGAGCAGGCCCAGAGGTTCCGCTGTGCCAGTTGGTTGATTAAGGAATTGTACTTAGTATGTTTGGGAGTCGAGGCCTTATCCTAGCCCATTTGTGCAGCTCTAATAAGACACTTCAGACTGGGTAATTTATAAAAAACAGAAACTCATTTCTGACAGTTCTGGAGGTTGGGAGGTCTAAGATCAAGGTGCCAGCACTGGTGTCTGGTGAGGACTGCTCCTTACTTCTAAGGGCATGCGGTCCCTAACTGGTCTATCGCTGTCTCCTCACATGGCAGAAGATGGAAGGGCAAGACAGTGCTCCCTCCAATCTGGAGTGCTTTCAAAGGGTGCTGTTAAAAGGGAAAGACTTAGACCAGCGTTTTTCAATCTTTTTTATCCCACGGCACACTTGAACCTATACCATGTTTCCCCGAAAGTAAGACCTACTCCAAAAATAAGCCCTAGCAGGATTTCTATGCATTTGTTAAATATAATCCCTACCCTGATAATAAGACCTAGTGATGGGCGTGGCTATTTATTTAACAATGATATGCATTTCAGTGCGAGCCATAAGGAAGACTGGAATACCTTTTATCTGCCATAGCTCCTTTCTCCGAGCTGAGCCGTTTGCACTTGTGCGGGTGTGTGTGTGGTAACCGTGGTCACAGGCATCCTATTGCACACATGTGAATGGCTAGGGGAAAGGAGTTTATGCATCACTAGCACCAGCCCCACCAACAAGGTTGGCTTCCCTGTCAGGTTCCAGAAGAAGATGACTTAACTGTATTTGAATGAATGTAGATTGTTGTATTATACTTAATAAAAATAAGACATCCCCTGAAAATAAGCCCCAGTGTGTCTTCTTGAGAAAAAATAAATATAAGACAATGTCTTATTTTCAGGGAAACATAGTAGTTAAACTTCTGTTAAACTATGTTGATCAAAAAACAAAAGAGTAAAGAAAGAATATACTTACAATACTTTGAACTTCTTTTTTGCAGCTTTTTGGCCGGGGCTGGGTTTGAACCAGCCACCTCTGGTATATGGGGCCAGTGCCCCACTCCTTGAGCCACAGGCACTGCCCTATACTTAGAACTTCTTTTGAAAATAATTTAATTAATGATCTTAAAAAAATTTTTTTTTTGAGACAGAATCTCAAGCTGTTATCCTGGGTAGAGTGCCATGGTGTCACAGCTCACAGCAACCTCAAACTCTTGGGCTTAAGTGATTCTCTTGCTTCAGCCTTTTAAGTACCTGGGATTACAAGTGCCCGCTACAACACCCAGCTATTTTTTGGTTGTAGTTGTCATTGTTGTTTGGCAGGCCTGGGCTGGATTCGAACCTGCCAGCTCTGGTGTATGTGACTGGTGCCCTAGCCGCTGAGCTACAGGTGCTGAGCTGATCTTTAAAAATTTTTGCTGCATACCAGTGTGCTGTAGCTCACCAGTGGAAAAATCACTGACTTAGACTAATGAAATTTAGCAAAATTTATTTGAGCAGTTAAAAACAAAGCAAATGAAAACAAAAATGATTCAGAAATTGGGCTGCCTTGTTGGTTGCAAGTCACTTGTAAAATGGCTCAACATTTTACATTATTTGAATCACATGGTCTTCTGTGAGGACCTGAAGCTTAGCTTCTTTGACTGAAGCTCAGCTATTTGCAAGAGTGTATTTCTAAGTTAATTAGCTTTATTGCTAAATGCTATCAGTGACTTCATACTGGTTTGGTCTGTTAAGCCTAGTTCAAATCAGCAGCCCCCCTACAAAATTTATTTAACAATGATAATCCCATTTATAAGGGTGGAACACTAATTATTTAATTACCTCCCCAAAGCCATATTTGTTAATAACTGCAATACTGAGGATTAAGTTTCAACATGTCAGCCACTTATCAGATGTGTAGCTTGTGAATATTTTCCCCCATTCTGTAGGTTATCTATTTGCTCTTTCAATTGTTTCCTCAACTGTGTAGAAGCTTTTCAGTTTAATCAAATCTCTTTTATTAATTTTTATTGTTGCTATGATTACCATTGAGGTCTTAGTCATAATTTTTTTGCCTAGGCCAATATCTAGAATGAGTTTTTCCTACATTTTCCTCTACAATTCTTATGGTTTCATGCCTTAGATTTAAGTCTTTTAACGATCTTGAATTAGTTTTTGTGTGTGGTGAGGGATAGGGGTCCTGTTTCATTCTTGTGCATGTGGCTATCTAGTTTTCCCACCACCATTTATTGAATAAGGCTCTTTCCCCCAGTGTATATTGCCTGCTTTGTCCAAAATCAACTTGTTGTAGGTAAATGGTTGTATTTCTGGGTTTTCTGTTCTGTTCGATTGATCTATGTGTCTATTTTTATACCAATACCATGCTGACATGAATAGAAGCTTGTCAAAAGAAGAAAGACAATAAACATATGAAAAAATGCTCAATGTCATTAATCCTCAGAGAAATGCAAATTAAATCCACAATGAGATATCTCTTTACCCCAGTTAGAATGGCTGTTATTAAAAAAGCCAATGTCAGTAGATTCTGGCATGGATGCAGAGACAAAGGAACACTTATACCTTGTTGCTGGGACTGAAAATTAGTACAATGTGTATGGAAAACACTATGGAGATTTCTCAGAGAAACAAAAGGAAACCTACTATTTGATACAGCAAACCCATTATTGGGTATCTATCCAAAGGAGAAGAAGACTTCTTATCAAAAAGACATCTACACTCAAATGTTTACTGCAGCACAACAGAATTGAAAAAATGTGCGATCAACCCAAGTGCTCATCAGTTCCTGAGTGGATTAATAAAATGTGGTACATTTATACCGTGGAATATTACTCAGCCATAAAAAATGAATTAATACCTTTTGCAACAATCTGGATGGAACTGGAGACCATTCTCCTAAGTGAAGTACTTCAACATTGGAAAAGCAAATACCACGTGTACTCACTATTAGATTGGAACAAAGCGATGAGCACACATGTGCACTGAGGGCAGTAAAACTCAGTGGAAATCAAGCAGGTGTGTGTGGGGGGACCCTACTTAATGAGTACAGTGAACACTATTTGGGTGATGGCCACATCTTCAGCCAAGACTTGAGCATTACAAAAGTGATCCATGAAACTTAAAACATTTGTACCTTCTTAATATTTTGAACAAAAAAAAGTTTCAAGATGAATTTTGGAGGGGACACAAATGTTCAAATCACGGCATGCCCTTTGTGAACTTCATGCCCTGGTGGTGTCTTAGTTTGTTCAGGTCGTTATGATAGAATATCGTATACCAGGTGACTTATAAACAAGAAGAATTTATTTTTCATAGTTCTGGAGGCTGTGAAGTCCAAGATCAAGGCTCTGGCAGATTTGGTGTCTGGTGAAGGCTGCATAGGTGGTGTCTTCTTGTCTCTTTGCATGTGCAGAAGAGGATGAGCACGCTCTCTGGGGTCTTTTTTGTAAGGGCACTAATCCCATCCTGGGAGTCCATCTTCATGACCTCCTTTAAACCCGATTATTTCCCAAAGATCCCATCTTCAAATATCATCCCACTGGGGGCTAGGCTTCAACTTATGAATTTTGCAGGATAAATGCTGAATTCATAGCACATGGCCTCCATTCTCTGAGCTTGAACTCTCTTCCCTGGGTCCATAAAGCCTGGCACACTGATCCCACCCTGAGGCTTTCCTGTGCTCGCTGAAGGCCTGCAGACCCCTTGGGTGATCACTGCCCCACTAGGCATCAGACTCCACAGCCAGCAGTTTCAGAGTTCAGATCCCCATTATTATGCTGAGGTTACTGTTACATCTTTGTATCTGGTCTCTCCTCTCTCTTTGTTCTCCCAACTCCAGACCTTGGATTTGAGTTCTAACTCTGTCCCACAGTTGCTGGTAACTCTAGACAGGTAAGACAGGCCCTGGGATGCTCAGCCTGTCAGACTTTCAGTGTCCTCATCCACCAAATAGGGATGGTAGTGGCTCACTCCCCAAATCCATATGTTGAAGCCATAGTCCCCAATGTGATAGTCTTTGGGGAATAATATGGTTTAAGTGAGGTCATGAGGGTGGGGTCTTCATTATAGGATTATGGGATTAGCATCCTTATAAGGAGAGATAGCAGGGAACTTGCTCACTCTCCCCATAAGTGGATGCAGGGAGAAGGCAGCTGTCTGCAAGCCAAGGAGAGGGGTCTTGACAGGAACCAACCCTGCGGGAATCTTGACCTTGGACTTTCAGCCTTCAGAACTGTGAGAAAACAAATTTCTCTTGTTTAAGCTACCTACTCTGTAATTATGGTGGTGGCCCAAGTTGATTGAGACACATGGCAATGGTGGTAAGGTTTAATTATAATTACATATGTGCACTTTGGAGCAAGCTATAGCCCACATGCCACAGGGACTGGCACACACCAGTCCCCGCATTGTTATTGCTGCTGTTTTCATTACTTTTTGGGTAATTACATCATCTATATTCTCTCCTATAATCCTAGCTCTTTGACGATGGGATCCAGGTTAGGACTGAATCAATTTTTCCATAAACCAGAACTGGTCTAGAGTTTGACACATAATCATTGTCTAATGAATATTTACTACATGAATAAACTTATATTTAATATAATAAGTTATTAATTACAGAAGGATCATCACCATAATGAAGTAGTTTATAGGTAATAATAAAAATAATGAGCAATTATTCATCGCTGTCTTTGGTCCAAAAACTTTACATGCAGTACTAAATTCTCAGTGTAACTCTTGGAGGAAGAAACTGCTAAGTCCATTGTATAGATGGAAACATCGGGGATCAGAGCCAAGATAACTTACTTAAAAGCCTGTCACCTGGATTTGACCCCCAGGGGTGTCTAGCACCAGAGCCCGTGCTCTTTATGGCCTGGCCAGTGGGCATTGCAGCTGGGGCCATTGTATCACAGCATCAGCTGTGCCTTGGGAGCAGCCCCCTACCCCAGAGCTACTTCCTGACCTGATAGCAGCATCCACTGGCCTTTACACTGAGCCCTGGTGAAGCTGTGTTCCTTAGCCCCAATTCCAATGGAAGCCTCAGAGTCCGTGTGCATAGCCATGCTGAGTGTGGCTGGACGGGGAGCATCTGTCCTGGAGACATCCCCCTTCTGCTTTCTGTTCCTTTGGGCACTGATTTTATGGCACACAGCAGGAAAGGAACAGAGCATGAGTCTTCTCAATCACCATCATCATCATCACCCTGCTACAGCAAAGAATATTCTCAAAGTGAAGATGAAAGTCTTCCTTCTAAACAAAGCTTGCTGCATGATTTGGGGGTGTTGCGCCCTTGGAGGAGCCAGTCATCTGCACTGTGGCTAATTTATGATAATCGCTCCCAGGAGTACATGGGAAAATGAAACTGGGAAGACATTTTAAATTCCAGTTTGTTTGGAGGTATTAACCTGACTGATTAAATACATGATTGCATTTAAGTTACACCTTACAGATTTGTGTTTTCCTCATTAATATCAATAGGAAGGCAGAGAGTTCAACAAGCTGCCTGTGCAGTTTGCTGCATATAGTGAACCGCTCTGATCTTGTTGAAAGTATTTCTTACTATCCTTTTTATGTGGCATTTTAGTTGAGTCCTGTGAACCAGAACCAACCAAACAAGATTCACACTTCATGTCATCGGTTTACAAAAATTCACATCTTTTGTATTAACTTGGATGAAGTTAAAACACATTCTTCTTAATAAAGTATCACAAGAATGGAAAAGTAAGAATCCCATGTACTAAATACTAATATGAAGCCAGGAGATGATGTAATACACACCCACAGAAAAGAAAAACGCAAAGATTAGGGGAGGGGAAATAAGGGAGGGGAAGAGGGCGGGAGATTGGTGTGCTCCCACCGAATGGGCACAATGTAAGGGTATGTGGCCCACCTCCTGGGGGTTAGACACAACTACAACAGGGACCTTACCTAACAAATGCAAACATTGTTATCTAATCATTTGTACCCTCTGATTAATCTGAAATAAAAAAATTTCTTCTCTGATGCTTTGGTAACAAAGCAATTTTGCACTTAGAGTTCTCAGTTTAAGTTTTCTTCCCTCTATTCATACTTTTATACAAAGCCTTTTTGGTGCACCCCACTGTCCTTCAGGGGAACACACAGACCTAGACATATTTGTTGAGGTGTGGGCTGATAAAGTGGGAGCAGAGTCCAGAGCAGGGCTTGGAAAACATTTCTGTAAAGGGCCATGACATTCATTCGCAGCTTTTCAGGCTTGTGCAGCTACTCAGTGTCGCTGTTGTCGTGCAAAAACAGCCAGGCAATGCCCACCTGAGTAAGCTGTCCCAGAGAGATTTCATCTGGAAAGGCAGACAGTAAGCACACTGGGTTCATAGGCCACAGTTTGCTAACCCTGGTTCCAGAGAGTAGGAAATCTTGGTTCCAGCCCCGGTCTGTGAGCCTCAGTTTCCACATTTGTAAACCGGGCATCACAACACTCCTAATCACCTCATAAAGACCTCACTTCTCAGTACTACCACATTGACAACACCTAAATTTTGGAGACAACACATTAAAACTGTAGCAGTCCTGAAGCTGGGTTGGTATGGGGAGAGGGGAGGAGGACGGGGCCTGAGTCCCACACAGGTGCCCGAGGGAAGGGCAGTGTCGGCAGGGAGGGGCGTGGGATGTGGAACAGGGTGTTGTACTGGGACCTGTCTGCTCCCTCACCCCAGAGAGAGATGCCAGATTGTCCTCACAGAAGCAGTAAATTAAAAAGGCTGAAAGAGCCCATTTAGACTCAGAAAACACTGAGGAGGATTGCATTTCCTCTCCTGTATCAGCTTTGTTCTTTCCTCAAGCCAAGGGAGGGACTTTTGAAACCGAGGTCTGGACCCTGAGTCTTCTTCATTCTGAGGCCCTGAAGCCAGATCCACGCCTGACTGCCTCAGGAATGGCCTGAAGTTCTAGAGTTTGTCAGGACAGAGGACATTAGAGTGTGTCCCCTTCACCATAAGAGGCCAGCTTGGGGACACCATGCTGGCATTTTGCTGGGAGCAAATAGCACTCACAGAGGGCGTCTGTGCAGGGTGATTGCCCCAGGTCTCTGAGGAGCTCCCAAATCACCTCAAAAGACCCCGGGGAGAAGCAATGCCAGACAACAGCAGGACCTATTAAGGGAGAGCTTAGCTG
>NW_003852500.1:6441725-6441972 GCF_000181295.1 Otolemur garnettii
GGGGCCAGGGTGCTGGTGGGGAGGCGGGGCTGGACCTGATGGGGTGGTGGTAGTGGGGTGATGACAGCAGACAGGGTGCTGTGGGCTGAACGTGTCCCCCCACATTCACATGCTGAAGGCCAGAGGCACCTCACAATATGAATATGTTTGGAGACAGGGCTTTTAAAGAGATGAGTAAGCCCATGCGGGTGGGCTGTAATACAATATGACAGGGTCCTTATGGGAAGAGGAGATTAGGACACAGATA
>NW_003852500.1:6442092-6479089 GCF_000181295.1 Otolemur garnettii
GAGGATAAACCAGTCTCCGACTTGCAGCCACCTGAATGTGAGGAAATACATGTGTGTTGTTGAAGCTGCCCAGTCTGTGGCCCTTTGTCATGGCAGCCTGAGCAACCAGACTCCAGGGCTTTGGAAAATCACTTCCCTCACACACCTCCTCTGCCCTGTAGAACTGCTGTCTCCTCCTCTGCTCCCTGACTTCTAGGAGGCGGACTTAACCCATTACTTTCCCCATCCCATCTAGCCACATCCTGGGAGCTTCTGTCTCCCATTATAAGACTAGCATGGTGGCATGATTTACTATCAAACCAGGGCCTTCGAAGTGAAAGCAAACTATTATGTAGGACCGACCGCAAACGGGAGGCCAAGCTGGCCCTGGGAAAAGCCCTGCCTTCTATTGTTACCCCCACTGGCTTATTTGGGGTCCTTGTCCTTGATACCCCAAATGACTGATGGGGCGTCTTCAATTCACTCTCTGCCTTTACGCTCAGTAACATCTTCTGCTAGAGTCTCACTCACGTGCAAATCAAATCATGTTATTTTTTTTGCCAGTGCAACAATCACTCCCAAATTAAAAAAAAAAATAGACAAACACACAAAAAGTATCTCTCACCTTTCAGCCTGAGGAGGACACTCAGTTTGTCCCTAGCCCCACTCTGCCCCTACCCTCCTGAGCTCAGTCCCTCTGCCTTCCAAGGCTGGGTCTTGTTTCTCTGCACACATCAGCACTGTTTGCTTAGAACACTGTCTCTATCCTTGACCCAGCTAACTTCTGCTCATCCTTCAAGATGAGCAGGGGCCATAAAGAAAGATGGAGACTTTACGTCCTTCATGTTTACATGGATGGAGCTGGAAAATGTTCTTCTTAGCAAAGTATCACAAGAATGGATGAAAAAATATTCAATGTACACAGCCCTATTATGAAACTAATTTATAGCCTAAGAATATGGGGGGAGGGGGAAGAGGGTATTGGTGGAGGGTGTGCTTGTCTTAGAAATTAAATCTTGAGCTTCCTGAGGATTGGTCCATGATGGAATCTCTTTTTTTGAAACAGAGTCTCACTTTGCTGCCTTTAGTAGAGTGCTGTGGTGTCATAGCTCACAGCAACCTCAAACTCTTATGCTCAGGTGTCCTTAGCCTCCTGAGTAGCTGGTCTTGAACTCCTGAGCTTAAGTGATCCCCCTACCTGGGCCTCCCAGAGTGCTATGCTTATAGGTATAAGCCACCGCACTCAGCCCATGTCAGAGTCCTTATTTATAAATGTCTGTTTGCCCCACCTGACTTCCACTGGGCTTTCTCTCCACTAGGCACTCAGGGAATATATGAGTAAAATGTTTTCATGGGGTGGGGGAAGAATCAGGATCAGAGGGGCCCTGCACAGAGAATGGGGTATGAACCCTGGGAGGCAGAGTACTGTGGATTAACAATAGGATTTGGGGAAATCACACTTTATCTCCTTCAGTCGTTATCCCTCAGCATGGATCTACTGGTAGGCAGATTTGGGGAATGTACTGTCTTAAGTCACTGAGATGGTGGTCTCTCCACACACCAAGGCAGGCTGTCGGGAAAGATAAGTTTTGACAAAGGGACTGTCTGAGCCAGTTCAGGCTGTTATAACAAATTACTATACATTGGCTGGCTCAAACAACAAACATGTACTTCTCACAGTTCTGAAGGCAGGGAAGTCCAAGATCAAAGCCCTGGCAGATCTAGTGTCTGGTGAGGCTTCGCTTTCTGGTTCACATGTGGCTGCTTGCTTACTAAAACCTCATGTGCCAAGGAGGCGGGGAAGGAGGAGAGAGAGAATGAGAGAGAGCGAGAGCGTTCTTTGGTGTCTTTTTATCAGGGCACTAAGCCTATTCATAAGGGCTCCAGCCTTGTGACCTCATAACCTCCCCAAAGTCCCACCTCCACGTCATCACACTAGGGGTTAGGAGTTCAACATGAATTTGGGGATGGGGGACATAACCGTTCAGTCTGTATAGGACCTTCTATACCCAAGCAGGTCTTGCTTTGATGCCAGTCTATTCTGCTTCAGCTTCTGGGATTTATTACCAGGAAGCATGATTTTCACAGATGAAAAACAGAATACTGACCCATGTCCTCCACTCCTGAGGTGAGACACAGGTTGTGGGCTCGCAGGTTTTTCTCTGTCTTCTTCCTCATCCTGGATGTCCCCTAGTATCAGAGGGGGCTCTTAACTCCATATCAGGGGTCTGAGAAAATGTACTTTCACCTCAACCAGATCTTGGGTGCTGAATACTGGCTCCAGTTTTTAAAAAACAGTTCTTATTAATTTCTATTAAATCATCATCTCATTCATTTCTATCACCACCATCCATTCACAGAACTCTTGAATGTTGCAACTCTTTGATGTTGCAAGGAGTAGGGGGACCCTTCAGAATTGCTCTGCAGGGTGGCATATTTTGGGGTGCCATATGCCTAACTCCCTAATTAAAAAAAATCCAGAGTGCAATATCAGGTTTTGGTCGAACCAAACTAGCTTTCGTAGCCTTAGAGACCATGTCAGTGACCAGAATGAATCTCCCATGAGAATGCCATCTCTGTACACCAGTACACTAGATAATACTCCCATCCCACACCAAACTACTGCCATACTTCCTTTTGCTGCCTCTCCAAGATCCGAGTTCTGGCCCTCTTCAAATTCCTCAATGCCAGTCCCAGAACATCACCATCAGCAAACACCTGCGTCCCCATCAACTGCCTTTCTGATGCTTCTGGACAATTCCGTGGAGCCTCGCAAATCACAGATGCTGCCTGCAAGGGTGTGGCTATTCTGGAAAATTACTTCATCTTGCTTACTTAATGTGCTTAAACCTCAGCTTCCACATCTGTAAAATGGGAGCAGATAGTACTTACCTAATGGAGCCTGTGTGGGAATTAGATGAGGTAGCATGAGAGAAAGGTCCATACTAAGCCTTGCTACAGTTCAAGATGTTGCTATGGTAGTTTAATCTCTCCTGCAGGAATTCTCCTGCCAGAATTTCACTTAGAATCTCTACTCTTTTTCTATCTAGTAGCATCCCTTTTCCAGAATCCATTTTTAGGGGAAGGAAAGACTTTTCCTCTACCCTTTGAGATTTGGTAACTGGGTATATGAAATAAACGGACAACAGGCAGATTAGCAGGAGAAAAAGTTAATAATTTATTGTGTGCACGGAGGCCTCACAGGGAAGAAAGCAAATACCTAAAGGAGAGGTGAGATTTGGGAACTTAAATATCATCTTCCTGCGGGAAAGGAGGCCGTTTAGCGGAAAGACAATAGGCCCTTAGAACAGATGGAAGATGTTAAAGCTTGTGACAGTCTGTCTGGGTGTGGTGCAAGTTCCAGCCTCCTCTCCTGGATGAGAGTCCATCTTCTCTAGTTGATCAGACTCCTGGGGTGGGGACTCATAACAACTGATTTACTTTGGGAAGGTCCATCTTTAGGGAGATAAAAGGAGATGGAAAAACATTTTCCTGCATTTGCTGTTTTTAAGCATCTTCAGCTCAAAAGAATCAGCATGCCAAGGTGGCATATTTTGGGGTGGCATAGCCCTAACTCCTGCACATTCTTTCAGCTCTGCCTCATGGCTATATTACCAACAAAAAGATTCACGTCACCTCTCCAAACCTTGGCATCTTTTCCTGTAGAGTGGGACTAATGATGTTACCCATCTCACAAGTTTATTGTAACAGTAGAATGAAATAAGCAAGGGCCTTACAAGTGTCTGGTGTAGACCATGGTTCCATGAGCGCACCAGGGCAGAAATGTGTGGTTTTGTAGCACTAACAGGCCTGTCCTGGAATCCTGGCCCAGAAGGCACTTGGGTGTGAAGCAGAATGAATGGGATCTGCGCAAACCAGATGGGCCTGAGACCACACTGCAGGAGGATGCCTCAGATGCTGCCTTTGGACAGTTTGTCATCATAGTGGCCTTGCTTGTACCAGATGCCTCCTAGAACATGAGGCCACCAGATTCTGAAGTGAGCTGTGCCCACGGCTGCTCAGTTCAGGCCCTGTCCTCTTCTGATCTTGCTGGTAGAGTTATGCCCTGTAGGACTGCTGACCAGAGGAATTAGGTCTTCTGTTTCTTTTGTATCTTTCCTCAAAGACCAGATCACTGCGAACATTTATCATTTCCCCTCATGTGTTCATCTCGAGCTCCAGAGATGAGTGAGGTGAATGGAGTTATGTTTTCATGACTTTTAGTCCCATTGCCAGCTGGTGATTGGGGGCCTGATAGAGGGACAGTGAAAACTAATGCTGAAACGGTCAGAAGTCTCTAGAACCCAAGTATACAGTTTAAAAAACAAGGGAAAAATGATCCTATAGCCTGTGTAGAGGAAAATCACAGGGGCAGGGGCAAGGGGTAGAGGGCCCTTCAGCCTTGCTCTGTAGTGCCCTGAGGTCTCTGGGCTTCCCAGGCCTGCAGGAAGAGGTGCTGCATGGAATCAAGCTGAAGTTCACAGGTGTTAGAGTATTGCCAGGGACACAATCTCCAAGTCATCATCTTGTGACTTGGTTGGCCTTAGTTTCCAAACATTCTGCAGCTCTTTATACTTTCCTGATGATTTTGAAAAATAACAACCCCCCATATGATCTGAAGATGTTTAAAGCACAGAGCCTTTGATGGAGACATTTGTCCATCAAAAGAGCCCTGTGGTCTCTGTCCTTGGAAAGTGTGGCGCCTGTGGGACTGATGACTGTGTGTCAGATATGGCCAGAACAGGTGGTACATCTGGGAGGGGTAGGTACAGGGTCACACAGGAGGGCACAGAAGTGGTACCTAGGCTGTCTGGGTACCGAGGGGTGAGGTCAGTAATATGAGTCTCAGAAGATGGGTGGAATTTAGGCCTGTGGGCTTGGGCTCAAGTGATCCTCTTGCCTCAGTCTCCTGAGTGGCTGGGACTATAGGTGCCCACCCCAATGCCCTATTAGTTTTCCTATTTTTAGTACAGACAGGGTCTCCCTCTTGCTCAGGCTGGTCTAGAACTCCTGAGCTCAGGCGATTTACCAGCCTTGGCCTCCAAGAGTGCTAGGATACAGGTGTGAGCCACCTAGCCCAGCCCATTTTACTCTTTTCTGGAATGTCAGTGGATGCCCTTTTAGACTCTTGCTTCCTCTTGTCTGGGCCTGCTTGTCTCAAATGTCTAAACTGATCCCCATGCCTTCCTGAAAGGAGGACCATCTAACTCAATGGTCCTGGATACAGGAGTTTCCGTAGCACATTAATTTCCCCCAAATGTCAAGTAATATGACAGCTATCATGAGCAACGATTAAGTCAGGATTGCTGTGCTCATGGTTAGAATAATGCCTAACACATAGTAGTCACTCAGTAAGTATTTGTTGAATGAATGAATATATCCTTAGCAAGTTTAGGTATTTCCAGGCAGCAATGACTCATCCTCAAGTTAAGATCTGGGTAATCAGTTCCTTCCACAGGGACTGAGAGCAGTTGACGTGATTCCAGTTAGCAGATTTTCCTGGCTGGGGCTCACATTTCTCAGAGGCACTCATGCAGTTGCCATTTCCCTCTCGATGGACAGACACAAATTATGTAGGAAATATGCTTTGATTTATGGCACAGAAAGGAGAACAAACAGTGTGGCCAGCAGGGTGCCCAGGTCACTGGCTTGTGCTCCAGTGCAAACAGTGAAATCAGGGCACCAACCTGACCCAAACCAATGTATCTGAAATAAAAATGTCTTTTTTTCTAATGTTTTTATTGTGGCAAAATTATATATGTACATATACGCATGTGTATGTATATATACACACAACATAAAATTTACAATCTTAAAGATTTTTAAGTGTATATTTAGTGGCATTGAGTACACTCATATTGCTCTGCAGCTATCATCACCATCCGTCCACAGAACTCTTTTCATCTTCCAAAAATTAAACTCTGTACCCATCAAGTGATGACTCTCTACTCCCCCCTTTGCCTTCCCCTGGCCACCATCATTCTACTTTCTATGTCTGTAATCTTGACTATGCTAGGTACCTCACGGTGGAATCATAAAAGTTTATGCTTTTTTGTGACTGGCTCACTTCACCTAGCATGAACCCTATCCCCAGGGTTTGTCCACATTGTAGCATATGTCAGAATTTTCTTTCTTTCTAAGGCTGAATAATATTCCATTGTATGAATATACAACTTTTTGCTTATCCATTCATCCATTAATGGACTCATGTGTGCTTCCTCACTTTATTATTAATTAATTTATTTATCTATTTTTGAAACAGAGTCTCACTCTGTTGCCCCAGGCTAGAGTGCTCTAGTGTCACAGCTTACAGCAACTTCAAACTCCTGGGTTTAAGTGATCCTCTTGCCTCAAACTCCCCAGTAGCTGAGACTATGGGCTCCTGCCACAATGCCTGGCTAGATT
Source organism: Otolemur garnettii (assembly GCF_000181295.1). NCBI lineage: Eukaryota > Metazoa > Chordata > Mammalia > Primates > Galagidae > Otolemur > Otolemur garnettii. The sequence continues at coordinate 6,448,477 of NW_003852500.1, forward strand.
TTCTATCTTTTTAGTGGAGATGTGGTCTTGCTCTTGCTCAGGCTGGTCTTGAATTCTTAACTGCAAGCAATCCATCTGCCTCAACTTCCCAGAGTACTAGAATTATAAGCATGAGCCATTGCACCATTTAGCTATAGTGAATAATGCCTCTATGAACCTGGGTTTACAAATACATACTAGCTATCCCGCTTTCAATTCTTTTGGGCATATACCCAGAAGAGAAATTGCTAGATCATATGATAATTCCATTTTTACTTCTTTGAGGAACAACCATTCTATTTCCCATAGCAGCTGTACTATTTTATAGTTGCACCAATAATGCACAAGTGTTCCAACTTCTCTACCTGCGTGATAACACTTTTATTTTTCATTCTTTTAATAGTAGCCTTTTTAATGGTGTGAGGTGCTATCTTCTTCTTTTTTTGGTGGTATCGCATTTTCATTTGCTTTTTCCAGATGATTAGTGATGTTGAGCATCTTTTCACTTACTAGCCGTCTCTATATCTTTGGAGAAACATCTATTCATGTCTTTTGCCTATTTTTGAACTGGATTGTTAGATTTTTGTTATTGAGTTTTAGCATAGGTACATACACACATATGTTTCCTACATATCCCTTATCACATACATAATTTGAAAATAAATTCTCAAAAAAAAAGAGAAAATAAATTCTCCTATTTTATGGGTTACCTCTTTGCTGGGCTTTGATGCATGAAAGTATCTTTTGATGCATGAAAGTTTTAAGTGTTCAAGAAGCTCAATTTGTCTATTTTTTCTTTTGTTACCTATTTCTGATCAAGTCAATAACCACATTAAATGTAGATGGGTTAAATACTTCAGTTACAAAGAAGACATTATCAAATTTTATAATAAAGCAAGACTGACCATATGTTGCCTAAACAAAGCCCACTTTAAGTATGAAGATACAAATAAAAATATAGGAAAAAATATTCTAATTACTAATCAAAAGAAACTTGGAGTGATTATTTTTAATATCAGGTAAAGTAGAATTCAGAGCAAAAAATGCCTCAAATACCTCCAGAATTAAGAAGTTCATTTCAGAATGAAAAAGGCATTAATATATCAAGATAATGTAACTGTCCTTTGTTTTTATGCACATGGTAAGAGAACTTAAAAATAAATGAAGCAAAACTGGGAGAACTTCAAGGAAATGCAGATAAATCTATAGGAACAGTAAGAGATTTCAGGAGCCCTTTCTCAATAACTGATAGACTGTAGACAGAAAATCAGGAGGAATGTAGAAAATTTGAACAGCAACAGAAAACGTAAGATACTCTTATCTTAAAAGTAAGATATAGAGATGGCTAGTAAGTGAAAACAGTAAGTAAACTCTTTTCAAGAGTTCTCAGGACATTTACTACATTCAACCATATTTTGGCCAAAATTTAAGTGCCTATAAAACTTAAAAACATCCAAGTTATACAAATTATGTTCTCTGGACCATAATATGTTAAATTAGAAATAAATAAAAAAATCTCTGGAAAATTCTCAAATATTTAAAAACTAAACAATACAGTTCTAAGTAAAACATTGGCAAAAATGAAAACTAAAATGAAAGTCTAAAATATTTTGAACTGCATGGAAAAGAAAACATTACTTATCAAAATTTGTGGGAAGACATTAAAACAGTTCCTGGGGGAAAGTTCTAGCAATGACATCAGCAGTCATATTAAGACTTTAGGGAAAGAACAAATAAAACACAAATTAAGTAAAAGAAAGAACATAATGAAGGTCAGATTAGAAATCAATAAAATCTATAGTAGAAATGAAATAGAGAAAATTAATGAAATCAGTAGTTATCTTTTTGAGATTAATAAACTTGATAAACCTTATTTCTGACTGATTAGGAAAGATAATATCAATATTGGAAATGAAAAAGGGGGTATCACTTTAGAGTCTAAAGATACTAAAAATATAATAAAGGGATATTTTGAATAATGTTATGCTAGTATAGCAACAATTTATATAAAATAGACAAATTCCTTGAAACATGTAAACTAACAAAGCTTCCTCAAAATAGAAATAGCTCTTTCCTGTAGAAATAGCTCTATATCAAAGAAAAATAATTTATTGTTAAAACCTTCCTTCCTTCCCACAAAAAATTTCCAGGCCCATATGGCCACCCCAGTGATTCTTCCACATATTTAAGGAAGAATACTAACAATTCTATAGACTTTATTCCAGAAACTTGGAAAAGAGTGGCTACTCTTTCCATAAGGCCAACTCATTAGGCCAACTTTACCCTGATGTTAAAACCAAAGACTTTACAAAAAAGAATATTATCCCTTATGAACATAAATGCTACATTAGTCTCCTTAGGCTGCCATAACAAAATATCACGAACTGAGTGTCTTAATATAAATTTAGGTTTGGCACACGTAGCAAGTGGGTAGGGCACTGGCCACATGCACCAGGGCTGGCAGGTTTGAACCCAGCCTGGGCCTGCTAAACAACAACAACAACAACAACAACAGCAACAAAATAGGTGTTGTGGCAGGTGCCTGTGGTCCCAGCTGCTTGGGAGGCTGAGGCAAGAAAATCACAGGAGTTTGAGGTTGCTGTGAGCTGTGACACCACAGCACTCTGCTGAGGGCAACCTAGTAAGACTGTCTCAAAAAAAAAAAAAGAAAGAAAACCAGAAATTTATTTTCTCATAGTTCTGAAGGTTGGAGATTGGAAGTCTGATCAAGGTGCCAGCAGTTTCTGGTGAGGCCTCTCTCATTGGCTTATAGATGGCTGTCTTCTTGCTATCTCTTCACATGGCCTTTTCTCTGTGTACACTCCTGGTATCTCTCCTTCTTATAAGGACACCAAGCCTACTGAATTAAGGTCCCTCCCTTATGACCTCTTTTACCCTTAACCACCTCATCAAAGGCCCCATATCCTAATATAGTTATATTGGGGGTTAAGGCTTCAACATATAAACTTGACATGGGGTAGGGATGGAATTCAGTTCATTACAGATGAAAAACCTCTTTAAAACTGTTTTTAGCAAACTGAATTCAACAATATCTAAAATGAATCCCCACCAGGTAGATTTATTCCAGGAATATAAGGTTGATTTAACATTTGAAAATCAATCAATGCAGTGCATCATACTAACAAACTAAAAAAGGACAACCCCCCCCACCATATGTTTAACTAAATAGAGACAGGAAAGGTATTTGACAAAACTCAGTGTCTATTTCTGATTGAAGTGCCAGAATACTAGGGACAGAAAAGAGCTTTCCTGACTTGATATAAAACAGCTAGGAGAAAAAAGTCTATACTTATTTCTACTTAATGCTGAAAGACTGAATGCTTTCCCATTATGATCAAAAACAGAACAAGGTTGTCTGCCTTTACCACTTCTATTCAACATTTTTCTGGGTGTTCTTGTTAAGCTAATTAGGCAAAAAGAGAAATTAGTATTATTTAAAATGCAAAGGAAGAATTAAAACTATCTTTATTCACAGATGACATGATGGTCCATGTAGAAGTTTGGATGGATTCTACAAAACCTAATGGCAAACAGAGAATATACTTTAGTAAGAAAGAGATTTTAAATTCAGAAGGCATATTTTCCAATAAAATAATGTTCAGAGAAAAAAAGTAAACATTTTGACCATGTAAAAATTATAGTAGAATCCCGTTAGTTTACCACCCAAAGGGACTAGAACAAAATGGTCAATATACAAAGGTGGTCAATATAAGGAACTAAGCCTACTGTACTGATACATACATATAAGTTAGGTCAACCTAAAAAGGTGGTCAATGTAGAGAGATGGTCAGCTATGAAGATTCTATTATACTAAGATTGACATTTTTTGAAAAAAGAACTTAAACACTAAACAATACAATGAATTGGCAGATGGGAGAAGGAGACATATTTGGATAAAAAACATTCTAAAGTTCTTATATTGTCCAGGAGGAAGTTAAAAATATTAACTTTATAGTTTGTAAAGTCTAATATGCACATTAAAATGTAATAAAATGTAATGTTAGCTAATAAAAATAACAGAAATAGAATGTATAATTCTAAACTAATAGAGAGCAAGGGAAGAGGATGAATTAGCCTGAATAAATACAATGACAAGTAGAAAAACAGAAATAAAGAAAGAAAAATAGGGTAAATTAGCAATGAAAAATAAGGGCAAATGGGTTTAAATATATCAACATTTACAATAAAGTTAAATTGATTGTTATTCATTAAAAATACTTTTCCAAATTAGATTTTAAAAATCTAATCACATTTACATGAGAATCACCAATACCTAAAGTCTAAAATAAAAGTAAAATAATAAATGTGTTTATATGGAAAAAATTAAAAAGAAGCAATACTTACATACATTTTTATACTCAAAATATATATTTAAGCCAGAAAGCACTAATAGGAATAAAAAGCATGATTATATAATAAGATAAAGAAAATATTGATCAGGAAGCCAAAACAGTATGAAAAGTATGCAGATTTCTCAAAACCAAAAAACATATCATCAAATAGATAAAACAGAATCTGGTCAAATTTGGTAAAAATTTTTTATACAATTGATAAACTTACAGTGGGTGAGATTCACATACCTCTATTGTAATTGACAACTATTGAATAAGTTTAATCTAATAAATATATAGGGAGACCTGCATGAAACAGAGAAATAATAATGATTTTTAGCCACTTGGAAAATATGTAAAGCTATAAAAGAAATCTCAGCAAATACCAATGAATTGTTATCATTCATATTTTCTGATTACAATGGAATAAAATTAGATATCAATAGTTATGTATAGAAGGCAAAAAAAAAAAACCCTAAGAAAAACACCCCCCCAAAACAGCAAACTAAAAAATACAGTTCTAAAAATTTTATGTATCAAAAGAAGTCATTGTGAATATCACCAAAGACTTAGAACATCATAACAATGTAAGTATTGCTGAGAGGCATTCAGTTTCGAAAACCATAGAATTATAATAGTTGTAAGTGTCTTATATTGTCCATTTCAAAAAGTTAACATAAGAAAAATGGAATAGAAATAGGGAGGAGGCAAGATGGCCAACTGGACCCAGCTTTCCACAGAGGCTCCCATCCAGAGGGAGAGTTAAAGGACATAAGCTTATCAAGTAAGCTGATGTTTTGGAGTTGAGCCAGAAGAGAAGCCTGAGGAGTGCACATCACCCCTGCTGAGGTGAGCTGTGACCCCAAGGAAACAAATAATAGGTACAAAACCCATGGCAAAGCGGATGGGAGTTCCCTCCCCCATGAGAACAGCTCGTAGTGTACTTTCTACAAACAAGCGAGCAGAGTTCAGATCTCTTCTTTTTCTATTCCACAGGAGAGAGCCACTACAAACTGGATCTCCTTCCCCAGAGAGGACTTACTAGTGTGACATGGCACTCTTCCACCAGGAATAAAACTGAACATACACTATACCTGCAATTCTGAACTCCCAGCACTCCCCTCCACTCCCACCCTGAGGTCCGGAAGCCTGTTCCCCGAAAAGTCCAGACTCTTGGGCATTTTCTCAAGAAGTATTGACAAGTGTGGGCTGCTACAAGTCTGTGCTGAATCAGTGGCATGGGTGTAAAGTGGGGACTGTGGTGCAAGGGAGCCATACCAGAGAGGGTGAAATGGTGCCCTGTGGCACAGCGTGTGGGGGTGGCAACAATAGGGCTCACGCCCCTGGTGATATTTTGGAGAAACACTTACTGTATCTCGTAGCAACCAGAGGGAGCCAGGCTTTTATCAATCAGAAATGACAAAGATGAAATAACAACAGACTCCTCAGAAATTCAAAAAATCCTAATGAAAATTACAAGAAACTCTATTCTCAGAAATATGAAAACATGAAGGAAATAGATCAATACTTAGAAGCCACCTTCCTAGACTTAGCCAAAATGAAGTGGAAATGTCAAATGGGTCTATATCAAGTTCTGAAATAGCATCAACTATATAAAATCTTCCCAAAAAGAAAAGTCTGGGACTAGATGGCTTCACATCAGAATTCTAATGAATGTTTAAAGAGGAACTAGTATCTATGTTACTTAACCTTTTCCAAAATACAGAAAAATAGGAATACTATCCAACACATTCTATGAAGCAAATATCACCTTGATCTCCAAACAAGGAAATGACCCAACAAGAAGAGAAATTATAGACCAATATCTCTAATGAATATTGATGCAAAAATATTCAATAAGATCCTAGCAAACAGAATCCAGCAACATGTCAAACAAATTATACACCATGACCAAGTGGATTTTATCCCAGGGTCTCAAGGCTGGTTCAATATACATAAAACTATAAATATAATTCATCACATAAACAAAATAAAAAACAAAAGACCATATGATTCTCTCAATTGATGCAGAAAAGCTTTTGATAATATCCAGCATCCTTTCATGACCAGAACACTTAAGAAAATAGGTATAGAAGGGACTTTTCTTAAGCTGATAGAAGCCATCTACAACAAACCCACAGCCAATAGCATATTGATTGGAGTAAAATTGAAATCATTTCCAGTCAGATCAGGAACCAGGCAATGTTGCCCATTGTCTCCATTGCTTTTTAACATTGTAATGGAAGTCTTAGCCATCGTAATCAGGTAAAAAAAGGCAATAAAGAGTATCCATATAGGGTCAGAGAGATCAAACTTTCACTCTTTGCAGATGATATGATTGTATATCTGGAAAACACGGGGGATTCTACTGCAAAACTCTTAGAAGTGATTAAGGAATACAGTAGTGTCTAAGGTTATGAAATCAATACTCACAAATCTGTAGCCTTTATATATACCAACAATAGTCAAGCTGAAAAAAAGTCAAGGACTCTGTTCCTTTTACAGTAGTACCAAAGAAGATTAAATATTTGGGAGTTTACCTAACAAAGGATGTAAAGGATCGCTATAAAGAGAACTATGAAATTCTAAGAAAGGAAATAGCTAAAAATGTTAACAAATGGAAAAACATACCATGCTCACGGCTGGGAAGAATCAGCATTTTAAAAATGTCTGTACTACCCAAAGCAATATACAATTTTTATGCAATCTCTATTAAAGCTCCACTGTCATACTTTAAAGACCTAGAAAAAATAATACTTCATTTTATATGGAATCAGAAAAAACCTTGAATAGCATTACTCAGAAATAAAAACAAATCAGGAGGAATTACATTACCAGATCTCAGACTATAAGTTGATAGTGATCAAAACAGCATAGTGCTGGCACAAAAACAGAGAGGTAGATGTATGGAACAGAAAAGAGAACCAAGAGATGAACCCAGTTACTTACCATCATTTGATCTTTGACAAGCCGATCAAAAACATTCAGTGGGGAAAGGACTCCCTATTTAACAAATGGTGCTGAGTGAACTGCAGGTGACCTGTAGAAGACTGAAACTGGACCCACACCTTTCACCATTAACAAAGATAGACTCTTACTGGATTAAAGATTTAAATTTAAGACATGAAACTATGAATATAATAGAAGAAAGTGCAAGGAAAACACTTGAAGAAATTGGCCTGGGAGAGTATTTTATGAGGAGGACCCCTGGGCAATTGAAGCAACACCAAAAATACACTAGTAGGATCTGATCAAACTAAAAAGCTTCTGCACAGCCAAGAATACAGTATGTAAAGCAAGAAAACAGCCCTCAGAATGGGAGAAGATTATTTTCAGGTTATGTCTCTGACAAACGTTTAATAACCAGAATCTACAGAGAACTCAAACATATTAGCAAGAAAAGAACAAGCAATCCCAACTCAGTGTGGGTAAGGGACTTGAAGAGAAACTTCTCTGAAGAAGACAGGTGCATGGCCTACAAACACATGCTCATCATCCTTAATCATCAGAGAAATGCAAATCAAAACCATTTTGAGATATCATCTAACTCCAGTAAGATTAGCCCACATCACAAAATCCCCAAACCAGAGATGTTGGCATGGATGTGGAGAAAAGGGAACACTTCTGCATTGCTGGTGGGAATGCAAACTAATACATTTCTTTTCAAAAGATGTTTGGAGATCACTTGGGGATCTATAAATAGACCTGCCATTCGATCCTTCAATTCCTCTACTAGGTATATATCCAGAAGACCAAAAATCACTTAAATCACTTTATAACCAAGATATTTGCACCCGAATGTTTATTGCAGCCCAATTCATAATTGCTAAGTCATGGAAGCAGCCCAAATGTCCATCGACCCATGAATGGATTAATAAATAGTGGTATATGTACACCATGGAATTTTATGCAGTCTTAAAGAAAGATGGAGACTTTACCTCTTACATGTTTACATGGATGTTGGTGGAACATATTCTTCTTAGCAAAGTATCTCAAGAATGGAAGAAAAAGTATCCAATGCACTCAACCCTGCTATGAAACCAATTTATAAACACCCATGCTTGCATATGAATGCTGTAACCCAACTACAGCTCAAGATAAAGGGGAAAGAGAAGGGGGAGGGTAAGGGAGGGAGAGAATGACTGGAGGGAGGGTAATTGGTGGGACCACACCTATGGTGCATTTTACAAGGGTACATGTTAAATCTACTAAGTGTAGAATAAATGTCTAAACACAATAACTAAGAAAATGCAGTGAAGGCTATGTTAACCAGTTTCATGAAAGTATTTCAAATTGTGTATAAAACCAGCACATTGTATCCCACAATGGCATTAATGTACACAGCTATGATTTGACAAAAAAAAATCCACAGACACACAGAAAAGAAAAATGGAATAAACCCAAAGCATATACAAATAATAAAAAGAGAAATTTAATAAGGTTTATGCACACACACAAACACATACATACACACATACACACACACACACACACACACATATATATATAGAGGTCGCCAAAAACTGTATACACATTTTAAGAAAGGACAAAACTGTATTAAAATTGCAATACTTAATATATGCTAATAACAGAAGATGAATACAAGTCACATTTGAGCACCTCTTGTAATTGCATAAGTCAAATATGATTTGTGTATTACAATTTTAATATCGGTTTCCCTTTCTTAAAATGTGTATATATATATTTTTGGCACTCTCTGTATGTATATCATAAATATATATATATACATATATATATATATATATATATAAAATGACCCAAGAATGGCTTTTGAAAAACAGATTATAGACTAGCACATTCTATGAATAGAGTGATTAAATAAGGAGAGAAAGCACATTTCCAATCTTAGGAAGAATAGTAAGAAAGGGGATGTTGAGGTCAGAACAGCAACCAGCGAGGTTTAGATTTTGATTAACCTGTAAAATATCTCAAGGATTTAGGGCTTTGTTTCAGAGTGATGGGAAACCTTGGGAAATTTTTAAGCAGATTATAAATATATATGGATTGGCAGAGGGGACATTGGATTGGGGAGAGACCAGTTAGGGAGATGATTGCAGTTGTCCAAACAAGATGTGATGATGGCTTTTTATAAGGGAAAAAGCAAGAAAAATGAAGACTCACCAGAAATTCGGATGGTAGAGCAAATAAGATTTGGTGTTTGGTGGTCTGTGGATCAGTTAGGGTCTGATCAGGAGACAGAGGTCGTAAGGTGATTTGGACTGAGAAAGTTTAACATAAAGTATTCTTAATAACAATAGAGGAGTAACTGCAAGGGATTAAAAAATACCTTTAAAGAATTTCCTGGGGATGAGAAAAAATACCCAGGGAAGGTGGAAACTTGGCTGGTAAGGGGAGGGCCCTTGCTGAGGCTGGGATTTAGACTTTGCTGACGAGGGTGCGGTCACTGCCCACTGCACGCAGAAGGTGGGTAGCTGGGCTGTGTGTGCACACAAGGATGGTGTGCCTGGATGTGTGGCCAGGCAAAGCAACACTGGGTGACCTCACCCTTACCTCGTGTGTGCGTCCCCCATGCTGTGCCCCTCAGTGGTACAAAGAATAGGCCAGCACCGGGGAGAGATCCGCTCCATCCTACAGTGTCCTCTCGTGTCCTCTGCTGGCAGTTTAACATGGGGCCAGGTGCAGATGAGACATGCTTACAGCTCCCTTTTCTGCTGAGCAAGAAATAAAGCTGGATTTGGAGCCAAGAGGCATTCAACTGATAACTGGTACAGATGGGACCCAAGGAACCAGTTCTAACACCCAGGAAACTGGCCGAGTCACTGAGAGGAGAGTTGGTAGCGTTCACAGAGATAAGATCCTTGAGGAAAGAAGTGTGGAGCAAAGCAGATGGATGACATTTTGAAAATGCTGAGTTTAACAACACGGGGAAATGCTCAGAGAGATGACAAATAGGCAGCCAGTTTCTGGGCGCCAGGTGCCTGGAGGGGAACAGGGGAAGGTCCTCAGCACAGTGAAGGCAGATGGCTGTGTGGCCGTGGGAGCCACAGGGAGAGTGTCGGTGATGGATGGGGAACCCCGTGTGACTTCAGGGTTCAGCAGAAGAAAAGGCTGAGCCAAAGCAGCCAGGGTGGCCAGAGGAAAAGAAAGAGGAAAGTGGGGCGTCAGAGCTGGGCGAGTTCTGTTGAAGATACTCTGGAACCTGGTGTCACGTAGGAGAGAGACTGCAAAGGGGCCCTTGGCCTTAGTGACCAGAGGCCCTTGATGAGACTCTTGGCTTGTGGCCAAAGAAGGTTTGGTGGAGGTGGAGGTTACTGCGGGCCGAGGGACGAGTGGGAGGTGAGGAAGTGGCTGGTGACAATCTGTGGATGACTTTGCCTGTGGACACGAGGACAAAGGAGGAGAATAGTGGGAGAGACACATGAGATGGAGGCAGGCTTTATTTTTACCAGGAGAAGGAGCATATTGATGGTGACGACACTGCAAAGAGCAGCACGTGGCTGTCCCATGCTGTCACACGTGCGAGCAAAGTGGGGGAGGCTTTCCCCAGAGTGGGCAGTCCAGGCATGGCTTAGCATGCTTGCTCGCCAGCCGGGAGGGCTATAAATGTCCTCTGGATGCCTTCCAGGGATGAGCCAGGGACACAGATGGATTTAGTGAAGGTGATAAAAGATAGCTCTGCTTTTAAGCAAGGTCACATGGAAGTGCATGGTGTGTGCATGTGTGTAATGGTTGCCAGAGCCAAGGTTCCCAACTGCAGTCACTTGCGAAAGGTGAGTGCAGATGTGGGGTGGAATCAGAAAGCGAAAGGCTAAGCATTTAACACGACCTTCAGCTCTGGCCTGTGAACAATAAGAAGATACCATTAGCACTGTCTGGCTTTCTTTCTCCTTTTTTTATTTCCATCTGTGGTGATTTCTGAATGCAGCTGGCAATAGGCCACGGTGAGTTTCAGCACTGGTCACCAGCCTCTATCCCATACATAAAACCCATAATCCCCACTCTCAGCTCTCCAGAATGCCACACATCTGGAAGCAGCTTCCTGATTCTCCCAGATCCTATTCCCTTTTTCTCCGGTTTATTTGGTTTGCATTTGTAGTTTTGCCGATTTTTTTTGTTGTGGTTGACTCACCTTTCACTTTATCGGGATACTGAAGGTTTCCTCCCTCACATTGTTCTCAGGAGGGACGCACCTAGCTCTCTGTCAGGAGGGACGTGTTTGCTCATGGCTTCTGAAGGGACTTTAGGAAAATTGTGCCGCCTTCCTTCATGCTGGCCACAGACCCCCTCCTGCAGTGTGGGGTGGGGGCAGACAGTGGCTCCCCTTCTTCCAGGAAGTCCCTGGGGGTGGCATTAAAGAACTCCTGAAGACACTGTGCTTACAAAGTGCTCTGCAGCCCTCAGGCTGAAGATGCTGCATAGGAGGAAAGTGGTTGGTGGCTCAGAAGTAATTAACAAGACACTGGGGACTCCATGCAGCTGGTGTTTTGCATTGCGGTGAACAAAAATCGCTGTCAGGGCCGACTTGGGGCTTGTCTATTTCATTTCTTTTGGGCAAACATGTGTGAGTGCCAGTGGATCAGGCTGCTGAGGTCCTGCCTTTCTGACCAGCCCTGTGGAGAAAATTGCACCACTGGGCTTCCATGTGTCTGGGCAAGCTTCCTCTGCAACTGGTCAGTCTGCTCTGCCATTTCAAGTATTTCCTAATGTTTGGTTTCCAGAGGAGATCGAAAATGGATTGACCCTAGGAGCTGACAGCCTGCCCTGTTGGCTTTAGGACACAGGTCTGTCCCTTACTGCCCTTCCAGCCTCCAGCCAGACCTTCCATGCTTGTGTTCCTCTGGTAACATTTGGGGAATCTGGCAACAATAATTGGAGCACAAACTCCATTCAATTACTGAAGGCCTGGAAGGTGCCAGGGACTTTCCTAGGAGTCAGGGTGCAAAGATGGAGCAGATGGAGGCTCCTGTCCTTGAATGGCTTACAGTTCAGGGGGCAGGAGAAGCTGACAAGGTCTTGCAAGAAGTACCTCAAAGAGGCATGTGCACCACACCATGGAAGCATAGTCAAGTCTGGAATGATAAGGTAGAATAAAGGCATGAGACAGGGCCAGGGAAGGCAGTCTGGGCCTGGAAGGATAATTAGAAGTTCATCAAGTGGAAAAAAAAAAAAAAAGGAAAGGGCATTCTAGGCAAAGGGAAAAAAAAAACATGGCAAAGATGCAGGGGTGGGCGTCTACACCAAGCGTGCAGAGAAATGGTATCTAGGAGACGGGTTGAATGTGGGAAGGAGTGAGCCAGGCTGGTGGGAATCAACACCAAAGGGCGTGTTTGGTGCCCAGTTTAGAGAGAAGCTCCATGGCTGAGTTCATACTTTGTCAGTGGGAGCTGGAGAAGATTCTGATCAGGGATATGTGAGATGGAAACTGTGGCTGCCAGCAGCCTGGAGAGGGTAAAATTGCAAGGGCTGGGGAATAGCGGCAGGGCTCCAGCTCACTTGCTGTGGGTGGGCCAGGGGGTCTGCAGGCACTGTGGCGTCACTTTCCAGGCCTGGTGTTTCTGAAAGCTGCTCCATTCTGGATCTCTTAGGGAGAGCTTGGAGTAGTCAGGAGAGGCCGGATGGACTGGGCAGCTTTGCTGAGATGTCAATGATGGGACTTGCCCAGAGCAGTGCCTTTTAGCAGGGAGTTGTCTGGACTAGACACAGGAGTAGTGGGGACCCTGAATGGGTGGGGGTCTGGCCATGCCCTTTTAAGCACCTCCAGGTGATTTAAGGAGAAACATCTTCAGTCTCATGGGAAGAAATAACCGTGTTGCTTACAAGACACAAGCTGAGTTCAAAGCCGATTTCAAATGCTGATTTCACCAGCTTTTCTTGTTCTATTTGCTTTAGAATCTTACAACCAACTGAGGTCCGTAGTGGCAGAGTACTCTCTTTCGGTTCTGTGTCCTAGAGTGTGTGGGGACATGACCCTTTCCTGCTAAATAGCCAGTGTTTCTTTCTAGAATCCCTCAGGTGCCCACTGTCTTCCATCTGTTGAGCAAACTCAGAATGACCCTTGAAAACTAGTGGCACTGAAGTGGACCCTGACACCAGATGATCCCGCGACATCGATAGTGGACTCCATTTAACACAGTTTAGTGACACTTCTGTTGACGTTTCTATGTTTTTGAAAATCAGGTTCTGTGGAAAGACTCTGTGACAACCACATGCTGACAAGCCCAAGTGCCACCCAGTGGAAGAGCGGGGTGAGCTGTCAGAGGGTGGCATTGCCCTGAGTTCTCCTACGACATCCCAGTGCCTCTGTGGGCGGAGAGAGGCACAATCACCTGTTCTGCCAGCACAAAGAGAGAACATGAACCAAGCTCCACTCTCAGGAAAGTCACCCTCTACAATACCTGTCAGCATATGTCACCACAAATATCAGACATGGAATTAAAAGAATGGTAAACACGAGTGTCAGGTGCTGTTACGGCCTCACCAACCCAGTGCCCTGCTGAGTCGTGGGGGACACTAGCAGGACCTGGGGGCTGTGCTTCCCGGAGCTCCGCTGCCGCTTACTCCCAGCGCTGTGGAAAATCCCAAGTTCTCTTTGTCCAAAAGTGAATTGGAATAAATTATGTCAGGAAGGTTCTGGTAGAATTGTGGTAAATTCAAAGTGCCTTTGCAGGCGTGTTCTTTAGAATATGAACTTTCTTCTCCTTTTTCATAAATCAGCATGATTTTGGTCCTGAGGTGCCCAGACAGGGGCCCACAGTGTGTCCCCACCCCTGTCCAACAGGGAGCATCTGGGCCTGTCCTGAGCCTGGCACTTATCTGCCTCCCTCTCAGTCATGAAAAGCCGGAGAGTTCTGACCCTGAGAGGAGTTCACTGTCTGGGATATGCCTGTGGGTAGCCCAGAGTGAAGCCCAGCCTCTGTCAGTGGTCCCGGCTTGCTGGGCAGTGGTGGGACTGATGCAGGTGGGGCTGGACACTGTCTTTGTGCTCCTCAAATCTCCTCATCTGGATGCAGTGCCAGCTGGGCATCTGGTGTGCGGGGGGGGCCAGGAGTGGCCTCATCTGCCGCAGCCAATGCCTCATGCACCCAGGCCACCTGCATGCCCCGCCTTCCAAGCTGCAAAGATTCCTGAGCACCCACAAAGCTGGGGGGGGGGACCACGGGATTCTCCACCCACACTAAAGTGCCGTGGACCCCATGCCCCTTACAGTTGTGATCCTCCCTCATTTGAAAGTGAACGTGATTTCTGCTGAGGTTTATTCCCAGGTCCTTGTCCTCAGCGAGGATAGAGAATGGCTTTCCCCTTCCCAGAGAGGCCGTGTTCACCATTAGCAATGTCAAGCTTTAATCTTCAAAGCGCCTTTGCAAAAAAGGTACCGGACAAATTGCACACAGTATTCCCAGCCACACACATTCACTTCTCGATTTGTCTCAACATCTTGGCTCCTTTTCCTTAAGATAAGCAGAAGGAACCCAGAGAGACACATAAATTATCTTGTTCTTTTATTACCCTGGTTCTCATAATAGGCTACATTGTGTGACCTGACCATATCTTTTCTAGGAGATTTATGTTGTGGCAATAATAACTCCTCCTAACAGAAATAGCCCATAACAGGCTCAGTTTATTAAGAGAGTATTTATGGCTAATGAAGCTGCCACAGACACTCCTGGGATGCAAGGGGGCAGAAGCACATGGAGGACGGTGGGCGCAGGGGGAGGCAGGAGACCCACCAGCCCTGTCATGGTCTCATCACCAGCTATGTCCTAATGACAGCTGAGAGACACTTCCCTTCTCTTGCCTGAATTTTGTCACTAGAAAATGGACATGTTGAATTAGGCGACCTTCATGCTCTGTGATTTGTGACTCTGAGGGTGGAGGAGAGGCTGTTTGTACAGGGCTGTGATATGGGTAAGAGATCCCAGCACACTGAGGCTGCAGCCCCCACTCACCAGTCGTAAAGGTGACAGATGGTTTAACCTAGTCCAGCAGCCAAACCAGGATGTAAAAAAGAAATTAGACAGCTCGAAGAGTCACGTCCAGTGTGTGCGTCTCGGTGTGTGCATGTGTGTTGGAGGGCTCCCAGCATCTGTCCCTGACCCGCACGGAGAACCCCGATAGGTAAAAACACTCTAAGTGACCTAACGGGAGGCCATCTGTTAGCCAGAAAGTGCCCATCATTCATCACCTCCCTTAAGTGTGTTTGCGTCTACACTGGGAGACTAACAGCAGTCTTCCTGCTCAGAGAGCCGCTCTGTCTCCCAGTCTCCACTCCCCAGACAAATACTGTTGGGGAGAAACTATTCTCACAGTCAGGAATGACAGTTCCTGAGAAATGCGATAGAAGCACAGTTCTGCTCCTCGCTTAGGCACTGGGTCAGTCTGGATCCCAGGAAACGAGGCCAACTGATCTAACCGTCCCCAGCCCATGCATTTACCTGGAGAGGAGCTGCAGCCCTTGTTTTCTCAGTTAAGTCTCCGAGGGGCCTGAGGGCTCCCTCTATCCCAGTGGTTCTCGACCTTCCTAATGCTGCAGCGTGTTTTCATTGTTAAAAAGGGGTCGCGACCCACAGGTTGGGAACCATTGCTCTATCCTGTCAGTTATGAGTTGAAGGGATCACACGTGTGGCTGTTTTAAGGACATATACAAACAAGAGCCAATGGTGGCTGCATCACCATCACCTCACAGCTTCGATCTACGTGCCACCCATGGCCTTCGGTTATTGCATGGAATTATTTAAGAGACAATTCCAGCCCTGTGGGGGTTTACAGCTTGAGAAACTTCCTTTTTGAGGGAAACATATTAATAGAATTATTCTTAGCTGCCAGTTCTAGGAGGTGTCCCTTGATCGTGCCCAAAATAAGGATGAGGGTGTCTGCACTGTAAGTTCTGCGGGGACTTGGGGGTCTGACACTGGCTCCCACTGTGTGGTCTTGCTCGAATTCCTGAGCTTCTCTGTTCTTACATTCCTAGTGGAAATCCCTAAAATTCAAGGATCAGAGAACCATTTGGGAAAATTTCCCTTAACTCTGACAACTACCAGATATCCAGTTGTTAATTTCAACTGGATTTGACCTTATCTACCATGATCCTCTGTTGATAAAAACAGAAGTAAATCCCAATGTGTTTTCATATAATTTTCTAGAAACACTTTGAGAAGTAGAATTAGAGGTCCTTTAAAAAAAAGTTTGTCACCTGGGCACAGTGGCTCATGCCTGTAATCCTAGCACTCTGGGAGGCTGAGGCAGGTGGATTGCCTGAGCTCACAGGTTCAAGATCAGCTTGAGCAAGAGCAAGACTCCATCTCTAAAAGTAGCTGGGCTTTGTGGTGGGCGACTGTAGTCTCAGTTACTTGGGAGGCTGAGGCAAGAGAATCATTTGAGCCCGAGAGTTTGAGGTTGTTGTGAGCTATGATGCTACAGCACTCTACTGAGGGTAACAAGGTGCGACTCTGTCTCAAAAAAAAAGAAAAGCATTTGTAAAAGAAAATGAAAGAATTAACAAAAGAGCTTGCAGATGCTTAAGAGATTTATAAATGATATCCCCCTCTGCCTGGTAAATCTAAGGCAGAATCTCTCAATATAGCATAAAAATATGTGTGATCACGTGCTAAGTGACTGGGCGACTGGAGCCTGTGTGCTGCCACCGGGTGCTAAAGTTTTTTATATTTTCTAGTCTTGTTGCTGTAATTAATGATGATAATAACAATGATACTGTTAAATAGTTATCAGTGATCCAATTCTAAAATTTATCAGGTATTGTGCTAACCACTTCAAACATGGGACCTACTTGAATTCTTTCAATACCTCTATGAAATAGATAATAATTTCTCTCAAGAGGCTGAGAGAAGTTAAGCCACTTACTTAGGATCAAACACCCGCATATGTGAGAACCGAGATCTACTGAGCTCTGTGCTGCTTTGCACACTACATCTGCCCATGCAATCCTGCTGCCTCTGGGGAATGATGCTCTGTAACTCCAGGCTTCTAAAATGCTAGAGGTTGACCTCTTTTTTATTCTTTCAGATCAAAATCTCTTTGAAAGCTACTACACATCTCTATCTCTTTATTTTTAACAGATTGTTGATATATAAATCACAAGTCATATAATTCATATATTTATTTATTTATTTAGACTGTCTTACACTGTTGCCTTGGGTAGACTATCATGGCATCATAGCTCACAGCAACCTCAAACTCTGGGCTTAAGCCATCCTCCTGCCTCAGCCTCCCAAATAGCTGGGGCTAACCGCATCTGATCCAATATCCCACTAGTTTTTCTATTTTTCATAGACATGAAGTCTCGCTCTTGCTCAGACTGGTCTCCAACTCCTGAGTTTAAGCAATCCTCCTGCCTCAGCCTCCTAGAGTGCTGGGATTACAGGCATGAGCCACCAGGCGTGGCCATTATTTCATCCATTTAATGTACGTATTTAATGATATGGTATATTCACAGAGTTCTGCAATCATCATCACAATCTAATTTTAGAGCATTTTTCCTACTCCTGCCCCCCAACCCTGTATTTGTTATCAGTCATTCTTAATCTTTCCTCACTTCCAAGTGTTGAACATTATTAAGCTACTTCCTGTCTCTATAGATTTGCCCCTTCTGGGCAATTTATATAAATGAATCAGGCTATGTGGTCTTTTGTGACTGGCTCCTTTCTCTTGGGATAATGTTTTCAAGGTTCTTATATTTTGCAGCATGCATCAATACTTTATTCTTTTTTTAATTGCCAAATAATTTCATTGTATGGATATACTACATTTTATTTATCCCCTCAACAGTTGGTGGACATTGAGGCTATTTTCACATTTTGACTAAATGAATAGTGCTGGTCTATGAATGTGCACATCAAAGTTTTTGTGAGGACATATGTTTTTATTTATCTTGGATATATACCTAGGTGTGGTCTTGATGGATCACATAGTAACTCTTTAGAAACCATTAGAAAAATTGCCAAAATGTTTTTCACAGTGCCCGCACCACTTTTCATCACTAGCAATATGTGAGAGTTCTAATTCTTTTACTTTCTTGCCAATAGTTGTCATTGATTGTCATATTGATTATAGCTATTCTAGATGGTACAGAGGGGTAGCTCATTGTGATTTTGATTTGCATGTCCCTAATAATCAATTCTGTGAACACTTTTTCCATTTGTATGTCTTCATTATAGAAATGTCTGTTCAGATCCTTTGCCCATTTTTTTTTATTGCCCATTTTTTACTATTTATTTACAGGGCCACACTTTATGTTATAGATACAGGTCCCTTATCAAATATATGATTTTCAAATATTTTATCTCATTCTGAAGTTGTCTTTTCACAATTTTAGTCATGTCCATCGAAGCACAAAGGTTTTCAATGTTGATGAAGTCTAATTAATCTATTTTGCTTTTTGTTAACTGATACTTGTGCTCTTGGTATTGTATTTAAGATACTGTTGTTTAACTCAATATTATAAGGATGTAGTCCTAAGTTTTCTTCTGATAGTTTTATATTATTAGCTCATACATGTAAGCTTATGATAATTTTGAGTTGATTTTTATATGGTGAAAAGTAGGGCCCAAACTTTATTCTTTTGCATAGGATATTCAGTAGTTTGATCATCATTTGTTAAAAAGACTATGCTTTCTCTCATCAAATTGTCTTGGCATCCTTCTGGAAAATCAGTTGACCAAAAAGGTAGGTTTACTTTTGGATTTGTGGTTCTAGTCCACTGATCTATATGTCTGTCCTTAATACAAGTATTGGCTTGATTACTGTTGCTTTGTAGAAAGCCTTAAACCAGGAAGTGTGAGTCTTCCAAATTTATTTTTCTTTTTCAAGGTTATTTTGGCTTTTCTGGGTCACTTCCGTTTCCATATGAATTTTAGGATCAGCTCACTATTTCTGCAAAAAAGCCAGCTGATATTTTGACAGAGATTGTCTTGATCTTCAGATCAATTTGAATATTGTCATATTGCCAATATTAAGGCTTCCAATCCAAGAACCTGGGATGTTTCTCAATTTATTTTTATCTTCTTTTATTTATTTCAGTAATGTTTTGTAGCTTTCAAGGTACAAGACTTGCACTCATTTTTCTAAATTTTTCTCTAAGTACTTCATTTCTTTTGATGTTATTGTAAGCAGAATTTTAAAAAAATTGTGTTTTCATATGACTCATTGTCTATATTGTATTCTACAATTTTGATTAACTTTTCTCTTAGACCTGGTTTTTGAGAATATTCTTTAGAATTTTCCATATAGAAGATATATCATATGTAAATGGAGATAGTTTGTGGGTTTTACATAGATAATTTTTATTTAGTTGAGAATGTGTCCTTATATTCCTACTTTATTGAGTCTTTTTTTTAATCATAAAAATTATTGGCCTTTAGGCGGCCCCTGTGGCTCAAAGGAGTAGGGCACTGGCCCCATATGCCAGAGGTGGTGGGTTCAAACCCACTGGCCAAAAACTGCAAAAATAAAAAAGAAATTATTGGCTTTTTCAATGCTTTTAAATGATCTGTTAAGATGATTACGTAGTTTGTGTTTTATTAATATAAATTACTCTGTAAATTGATTTTTCAGATGTTAAATGAACCACGCATTCCTGTAATAAATTCTACTTGATCATTAATCATGGTATATCATTATTTTTATATATTTGCTAGATTTGGTTTGCTTTAATTTTATTGATGATTTTTGCGTGTATATTTGTAAGTGAAATTTACCTGTAGTTTTGTTTTTTTGTGTGATGACTTTGGTTTTGCTATCAGGATAATAAATATAGAAAAGACCTCATAAAATATGTTAAATTGCTCCCATCTCTTCTCCTAATACTTGTTTGAAAGAGTTGATGAAGAATTAGTGTTGATTCTTCTTTAAATGTTTGATAGAATTTATCACTGAAGCCATATGGACTTGAGCTTTGCTTTGTGAATAGTGTTGAGTTAATAATTCAATCTCTTTATGGATTTTCTATGTCTTCTTGACTCAGCCTAAGTAGTCTGGGTGTTTCTAGGTATTTGTCATTTTATATGGGTTATTTAATTTGTTGCCTTATAATTGTACATAGAACTCCTTTATAATGTCTTTGATTTCTGCAATTGAAGTGATAATTCTTTCTGCTATTTTTGACTTTAGTGATTTGGATCTTCTCTTTATAATTGGTCAGTCTAGCTAAAATTTTGTCAGATTTGCTGATCTTTTTAAAGAACTAACTTTTAGTGATTTTTCTTATTTGTTCTTCTCTTGTCTACTTAATTAATTTTTTGTAACGTTTATATTTACTCCCTTCTGTTTTCTTTTGGGTTTCATGTCTCTTCTTTGTCTAGTTTCTTAAGATGGAATGTTGGTGTAATGATTTGAGACTGCTGAATCCTAAACACTAGACCACCAAGAACACTCAGTTTAATGATTTGAGATTTTTCTTCTTTTTCAGTTTATAAGTTCTTAGAGCTATAAATCCTTCTTGTCCTCAAGCAGTGCTACAGCTTCTTCCCATAAGGTATTTTTATGTTATGTCTTTATTTTCATTTATCTCAAGTATTTTCTAATTTCCTTTGTGATTTCACCTTTGATCCATTGGGTATTTAATAATATGTTATGTGATGTCCACATATTTTTGAATTTCCCAAATCTCCTTACTTTTATTGATTTATAATTGATTTCATATAATTATGTTTATGGAAATACTTTGTATAGAATTTAAATACCTTTAAATATATCTATTCTTATTTTAGGTCCTAGCAAGTCCTGAAGAATATTCCATGTGCACTTGAAAAGAATGGGTATTCTGTTATTGTTGGGTGGTTGGTTCTACAGATGTCTCTTAAGTCTAGTTGGTTTATCTGTTGGTATATAGCCTTCTATATATTTTTTTAACTTCTCCCTAGTTATTTTACTGTTCACTAAAAGTGTGATATTAAAGTCTCCAGATGATATTATCAAATTGCCAATTTTAGTCTTCAGTTCTGTCAGTTTTTGATTCATCTAGGTTGGGGCCCTGTTGTTAGGTGCTTATGTTTATAATCGTTACATCATCCTGAAGAATTGACCTTTTTAAAATTATATAAGTACTTCTGTCATATTGCAAGTAATTTTTTTTCTTGAAAGCCTATGTCATCTGATATTTGTGTAGGTACTCCAGCTTCTATATTGTCTGATATTGTAGTCATTACACCTCTCTCTCACTGCTGCATGCTATGACTTTTTACATTTTTTCACTTTCAACCTGTTTGAATCATTGGATCTCCTGTATCAACATATAGGTGGATCTTGTTTTCCATCCAGACTTAAAATTTCTGCCTTTTGTTGGATTGTTTAAAATATTTCCATTTGATATTATTATTGATACAATTGAATTTATATCTGCCCTTTTACTTTTTGGTTTTTAATATATCTCATTTTGTTTTTTCTTTCTCTGCTCCTCCTCTACCACTTTCTTTTGTATGAAATGAATATTTTCTATTGTAACATTTTAATTATGTTAGTACATTTTTAAACTACTTTTTGAGTCATTTTTTTTAGTGGTTGCTCCAGTGCTTACAGTATATATTTTATTACACTCTAAATCAGATTAAAATTAGCTTAATTTCAGGGAGATACAGAAACTTTACTTGTTTATAGCTCTATTCCCTCCTCCTCTCATTTCTTCTGTCATTGTTATGCATACTGTAACATCTATGTGTTATAAACACAAGGATGCATTGTTATATTTGTTACTTGATGTAAATTTATGTCTTTTAGACAACCCCTTGGCCCCCCTAATAGAAAAATCACATGTATATATTTACAGAGTTTGAAGGTGGCACCGCCTGTGCCTCAAGGAGTGGGGTGCCGGCCCCATATTTTGGAGGAGGCAGGTTCAAACCCAGCCAAAAACTGCAAAAACAAACAAACAAACAAAACAAACAAAACAAAACAAAAAAAACAGAGTTTGAGGTATAAGCCTTCTTACATTTTTTTCATTCAGTTTAAAATCTTCCTGATTTTTGATATAATGAGTGATTTCTGATTAAAACCTTGTCACTTTTTTAAGCTTTTTTTTTTTTAATTAAATCATAGCTGTGTACATTAATGCAGTCATGGGGTACAATGTGCTGGTTTTACATACAATTTGAGATGCTTTCATCAAACTGGTCAACATAGTCTTCACGGCATTTTCTTAGTTATTGTGTTAAGACATTTATATTCTACACCTAGTAAATTTCACATGTACCCTTGTAAGATGCATGAAGGTGTGATCTCACCAACTACTCTCCCTCCACCCAGCCTCCCCACTCCCCTCCCTTCCCTCTCCCATTTCCCCTTCTTCTTGGGCTATAATTGGGTTATAGCTTTCATAGTAAGACTGAGTACATTGGATACTTTTTCTTCCATTCTTGAGATACTTTGCTTAATCGTTATTTCTGGTTCTCTTCATTTCTTCCTGTGGATTCAAGTTAATATCTGGTGTTATCTCCTTTCCCATAAAGCTTTGCTTTCCACTAACCTCTTTAGTTTTGATATTTTCAAATAATACACTACAATTATTAATTATTATTTGATAATTAAATAATTGAATTATATAATTATTTACATAATTTCTTTTACTGGCAATGTTTTTTTTTTTTTATTGTGTAGATTTGAATTACTGCCTGGAATCACTTGCTTTTAGCCTGAGAAATTTCTTTTGTGTTTCTTGCAAGGAATGCCTTCTAACAATGAATACTCTCATTTTTTATTTGGAATTTTTTTCATTAGCATTCACTTTTGAAAGATAGTTTTTCTTGATTGACTTTTTTTTTTTCTTCATGTGCTTTGATTTGCTCATCCCACTACCTAATGGCCTCCACTGTTTCTGAGGGGCAGTGAGCTGTCAACCTTCTTGGGGTTCCTTTGCGTGTGATGAGTCATTTTGCTTGTGCCTTTCAACTGGTTCACAGCCTTTGATGTCCCTCCTCTGAGAGTGCAGCATTCAGAAGGCGAACAGTCTCTGTGGCCACCAGAGATGTTGGTGATTTAATTGACCACTCTTTGAGTTTCTTTTTTCCTGATCTGCTTGTCAAGCTTCTGGCTGCTCTGTCTCTACTGTTATCTCACACAAATAATGCTAATATAAAACAGTATCCATTAATTGTTAACTCTTTACCAGACTGTTTTTGAAAATACCTTTAATGTTCCATAGTCTAATCCAATCAAAGTCGTGTCTCTTTGCGGGGGCAGGGTGTTCTCCATCTTTACGTCTTACTCTGGCCCCAGGATGGTTCTTCTTAGCTCTTTCCCTGGGGTTCCCTCTGTTAAATGTTTTAGGGGTATCTAATCTTTTTTCTTTTCTGCTGCACGTTGGAAGAATAAGAGTTGTCTTGGATCACACATTAAAAGCTGTTTGGCAAAAAAAAAAAAAAGAAGAAGTCTGTGCGTACTTTTCATGATATCCAACACCACAGATGAGCAACCTCAAAAAATCTGCATGCAGCCCCCTGGAGCTCACCACAAATATCTTTGCTGTTTTTAACAATACCCTTAAGCATGATACTTACATATTATGTTATAAATAATGTCAGTCTCTTTATGGAGAGGTGAGGACATTCCTGCTTCTCCCCTTGGGAAGAATCTCTATGCCTCAAAACCAGAAGTGAGGATGGGGGCAGTGGCCCTGCTCCCTGAGTGAGAGATCTTTTCTTGCCTCTCCTATAAGTGATCTGTGGCAGGAATGACCAGAGTTAGTATTCTCAGCCATAGGAGTTGGGTACAAGTGCAAGAAGGAAGCCCTAGCCCTCTTCGGCATACCTGCCTGGAATAGATCTCCTGTAGTACAGAGCGGGGGAGGGGGAGATTTGCTGACAACTCATCAGGGTGACACTGTAACGGGAGATTGGGATCTCGAGCCCTGTCTTCTTGGCTCCACCCACCTAGAATGGAGCTTCCTTCAGACTGAGCTATGGGTGGGGATGGGAGCTGGCTATGGCTCACATGCTACAGACTCCCACTGTTATTACTGAGATTTAGTAAATTTTCTTGAAAAAAATTTCTCTATCTAGAGTATGCCCTTAGGACAATTCCCAGAGACTTTAATTATTTTGTATAACTTTCTCCAGTTAGATGGTTGTTTTGCTGGGGAGAGGGTTTGCTGAGCTTCTTACAATACCATTTCTCATATCCTATCTGTACACCCCATGATCCTTTTAAAGATGGATATAATCTGCCCTCATCTTGCTCTTTCAGAAACTGTCATAACACAGTTCCACTATTGAATGTTATACTTTTTTTCCCTCTCCCATAATACAGTTGCAGAACTTTTCAGCTTGGATTTTTTAGATTTTCCTTTTCTTGCCTTGCCTCTGGTTAGCCATTTCTTTTCATTTGGTGGCTTTTGTTATCTTTTTTTGTGCCTTCTAATTTTCTGATTCAAAACAGCTTAGAAGCTTGTTAGTGATATGGGGAAATTACATTAAAAACATTTTTGCTGAAAGCTTAGAGAAATCTCCAGTGAACCAAGTGCCAGCATTCTGATGCATATCATTCCATAAAGCCTGTTGAGAGCCTTTGTTGAGTCTTGTTTCCTTTGGGGGTGTGGACCTCCCAGATGAGGGGTTAGTGGGGAGATGAGTGGGGAGACCTCAAAGCCTGCTCCCAGCACCATCAGTGATGACTGGGCTGAGTAGTCTAGAGACATGTGTGAATATACAGGCATTAGAGAGGGTTACTGGTTTAGAATAGAAAAGGAACACCTTATTATGGATGCTCACTGGAATAGACAGCCAGTTCAAAGGTAAGGCTGGAAGAAGCCAGAGAGGCTCATCCCAGTACAAAGAGGACCAGCGCTGGCTTTGCAGCTAGTCCAGCCCAAGGCAGGGTGCCATGATTCTCAAAATTGAGCAATTGCATTTTCTCTCTGTAACAGTGGCCTCTCATTTTTTCTCTGTAACAATGACCTCTGAACATTGCCATGGAAGACTGCTGCCCCTCAGAGCAACCATGCTACTGCTCAGAGCAACCATGCCTTGGAGTGATATTTCACCTTTCCTAGTGTGCTGGAGATTTGAATGAACAGCATCCCCTGGCTAGACTCTGTTTTCCTACTGCTCACTGCTAGCTGTCCAGCTGCAGGAGGCTCTGGCTTCTACCGATGCCCAGTGTCCTGTCTGTTGGGTCTCACTTATCTCTTGTGCTCTACCAGCTCACTGTGACTGTCTCCTGTGGTCTTACATGTGTCCCTTCTTATAGATGGCCTATTGGTCAGTGAGCTCTCAACCTCAATTGGGAAGTATTTTTTTAAGCGCTTGCCTGTCCCAGCCTACTCTGCCAATGTGCAACCAGCTGTACATAATGGAGACCTGGCCAGAGCAATCATAGTGCTTCACAAGCTTCAGCAGGTATCAGAATCATGGTGGTGGGAAGGAGTGGTCTTTAAGACACAAACTGCAGGGCTCCACCCCTAGAGTTTCTGATTCAATAGGACTGACATGGGGCCAAGAAGTTTCCTTTTTAATAACTTGAGTGTGTTGATTGCTGCTGGTCTAGGGACCACACTCTGGGAACAACTGATTTTATTAATTTATTTATTTATTTTGAGACAGAGTCTCACTCAGTTGCCCTGGGTTGAGTGCTGCAGCATCATAGCTCACAGCAACCTCAAACTCTTGGGCTCAACCAATCCTCTTACCTTAGCCTCCCAAGTACCTGGGACTACAGGTGCCTATCATAACATGCTAGTTTTTCTATTTTTAGTAGAGATAGAGTTTTGCTTTGCTCAGGCTAGTCTCGAATTCCTGAGCTCAGGCAATCTACTCACCTCAACCTCCCAGGGAATTACTGATTTAGAAGGTAATACTCCCAAAATGGTTCTAGTTATCATTCCTGGGAAGATCACCAAAGCTGAATCCATATTTTTCCTGCAGTTCAAAAAATTTTTTTCTAGTTTTCATAATTAAAAATAATAATGTTAGGCTCAGTGCCCATAGCTCAGTGAGTAACGCACTGGCCACATACGCCAAGGCTGGCAGGTTCAAGTCTGGCCGGGGGTTGCTAGACAACAATGACAACTGCAACCAAAAAAATAGCTGGGTGTTGTGGAGGGCACCTGTAGTCTCAGCAACTTGGGAGGCTGAGGCAAGAGAATGGCTTAAGCCCAAGAGTTTGAGGTTGCTGTAAGCTGTGATGCTGTGGCACTCTACCAAGGGTGACATAGTGAGACTCTGTCTCGAAAAATAAAATAATAAATTACAGAAAACCCCCACAAATACCTGCCCCTCCCAATGCATGTCCTCAAATTCTTCACTTAGGCTCTTATGCCTGGCCTTCCTCTTCTTTGAGAAAGACATGCTGGTTCTCCCTTTGGGTTGTTGCCAGAGCTGATCCTGCCTGCAGAGGACTCTCCAAGAGGCCCCTGACACTCATGTCAAAGGTCAAGTTCCTCCTAGACAGCTTTCTTCACACATGCCACTCTCTACCACTAGAGATTTTATTATTCTGTAGCATCTCTCACAACTAGAGAGGATCTTATTTGTCTGCTTGGTATGTTTTCTGTTCTTTACCTGCCCCTTCTTTACCACAGCCACTAGAACCTCAGCTCCCCGAGTCTTCGTCCCAGGGGCCTAGAAAAGCGACTGGCATGTAGCATGTGCTCAGTCCACATGTGTAGAGGGACTAAATAATGACACCTGCAAAACTATTGTTTAAAAACAACTGGACCAGATCCCCACTGTGTTTTCAGCCATCACAGGGGCATATACCTCAATTAAGTTGGGGGCAGATCTTGATCTGAGAAGGGCTTGGAGGAGGAGGAGCAGGAGGAGGAGGGACGTGGTAGAGAAGAGTTGTGAGAGCTCAGAGAAGCCAGAGCAGTGTGCACAGCGCTGTCCAGAGGATGGTCAGTTTCAGCAGGGCCTGTTCACCAACAAACAGAGCAGGAAGTGCCTGAGTGGGAAGGACAGAAAAGTCTGTTTCCTTGTAGGTTATTGTGTGAGTTTGTGAAGGATGCCCTAACAATGTCCCTCAATTTAGGTGGCTTAAAACAGCAAAAATGTATTCTTTTACAGTCCTGGCAGCCAGAAGTCCAAAATTAAGGTGTAGACAGGGCATGCTCTCTCCAAAGCCTTAAGGGAAGATCTTTCTCTGTTCCTTCCAGCTTCTGGTAGCCTCAGGTGCTCCTGGGCTTGTGGAAGTATCAGGGAAACCTGCAGTCACATTTATCCCTTCCTATCTGTGTCTGTGTCTCTTCTCTACTTGTAACAATGCAAATAATTGGATTAGGATCAATGCAAATCATTGGATTAGAGTCACTCTAATGGCCTCATCTTCATTTGATTATATTTACTAAGATCCTATTTCCAAACAAGGTCACATTTGCAGGTACCAGGGTAGGGCTTCAAAATAGCTTTTGAGGGGGATACAATCCAATTGTAACAGTGGCCTTGGTAGAGCAATTTCCTTGCAATGGTGCTTCCTCTGTGAGGCATCTGTAACAATGGCTTATATCTACCCAGCTGAAGAACATTATACTTCACAGATCACAAAGGGAGAGTGTGACTGACTGAAGTCCCCCAGAAAAGGTACCACAGTCTAAGAGCTTTAAAGATGAGGAATGCCTTCACCTTAGGCTCCCAAAGGAGAAGTGTCTCAGTCCAGAATCCTCCAAATAACCATATCTCCATTGATGTGCCCCCAAACTTAACATGATCTTGGTCCAGTTAGGGCTCATTTTTGGATAGACTGGGAGGGTTGAGATTACCCTGATTTTAGCTGTGTCATCAAGGCAAGCTTAACCTGTGTCTTTGCCCAGATTTTTAGACCCGTAAAGAGGAGGCATTAATGCTAGTTTCTATGGAAAAAGCCTATTGTTTCTAGGTATGTGCGGGCAATTCTCCTTTGCAGCAATCCTATGAGCAAAGTACAATGACTCCTGATACAGAAGAGGATACAGAGGCTCAGCGTGGTTGCATGACTTGTCACTGGTCACATGGCCCATTAGTTGTAAATCCAGGCCTTTGGCTCCATTCAAGTGCTCTTTGCATTGCATGCACCCTGCAAGTTTATTTTATTGGGATACGGTTACCATTGGTTGAACTTTTTGTCCATGACTGGATGGCATCTGGTGGGAGCTGAGTGGACTGTGGACAGCAAACCCAGGTTCAAGGATTCATCATACCTCAGAGGGCTGTTATTCTATTTGTTCATTGTTCATTAATGTTGGCTAAATGCCAACACAAAGCACATAGAAAGTATGGCAAGGAAGCTGTTCCATAGAATGTTCCACCTCTTGTGCTCAGGCGTTGCATGTGGAGGGATTCTGGGAGCAGCCAGCTTAACCAGACAGGAGTGTTCTTGCTTGAGAATATAGCCATGGAGCCTAGTGCAGGAGGATTCTAACAGTTAGACACATCATGGCAGGAGGCCTGGAGGAGGTCAGGGAAGGGTCTCCTTGAGTTTAGAGCACAGAGAACAAAGAGTCAGAAGGATGAACCCTGTGGTGATCAGAGGCAAGGCCGTGAGGAGCCTTGATGTCACATGAAGGAACATGACACTCTTCCTGAAAGCCTCAGGGCCTTGGGGGTCATCCAGGAGCGAGAGAGATGGGTGTCAGATTTCCAGATGCTCCCATGTTGTACAAGACAGGATTCTGCTCACTGCACCTGCTTCTTAGGGCCCTGGCTTTTCTCAGGGTCACCTGGGACCTCCTGAGTGGACAGGAAGCAGCTGCACTTGGGCTGTGGCCCCTCATGGCTGGGATCAGACTTTACTGGGGCCATGAACCCTTAGGCCCTAAGCCTGTGATTAGAGACATGCACCACCTGGCAAGATGGAAGAGAAGCCTGTTATCTGAGCACTGCAGGGAGCAGGGGTGCCAGCTAAGCCCCTGGATCTGTGCTCTTCAGTGTGGCCACAGACAAGTAATGGCCTACTTGTGTAGCAGTAGAGCCTGCCTGCCACACAGGCTGGGATTAACAGGGTTCTTTTCTGAGGTATCCATTCCATCATTTACTTGAGCATCAGATACTCAGAAAGTGCATACTGTGTGCATGGCCACCTGTCCATAGGGATATAGAAGTGGCAGAGGACACTGCTTGCCCCCAACCTGCCCACAGTGCAAAGCAGATAATGCCCAGAAAACATTCATGAATCTAGGCGTGGGAGCCCACAGCAGAGAGCAGCCAACTGCCATGCAGAGACCTTGGTCAGTGGATGAGGGTCAGGACCCCAGCAGCTTCCATGTGAAGTTGGTTGAATCCCTGCTCTCACAGGGTCTGACAAGGGGGAAGATCCTACTCTTAGCTGCTTAAAAGACCACTTCAGACATTTCCTAAACCCTTAGCTGTAATCCTCCCACTTCTCCCTTAGCTTAGGAACCTGTCCCAATAAGACCAAGGAGAAAAAGCTGGTCCACAAAGGCAGATTCCTCCCCAGTGCCCACCCTTACCCTTCAACCTGAGGCTCTAACTGCATCTCCAAGCTGATGACTCATGGAGCATGTCCTCAGCCCTGACCCTCTCCTAAACTCTAGCTCTGTCTCCTCACGTGCCCTAAAGGTACTTCAAGGTTGACTTGCCTCAAGCTCAACATTCCTCAAGTCTGCAGCCTCTCACACCAAAGAAACACACTTATCTCTCTGAATTCCATGGCTGTGTTAGGGGTGGCTCATCCAGCTCCCCAATCCAGAAATCTGCAGACTTTGCTTGATTCCCTCACAGGTCCTTTGGAGGCAGGAACCATCTAAATATCCCTCCATTCTCTCTTTTCCCTCTCACCATCCATGTCACCTGAATTATAGCTTGGTGGGTGGTTCCTTACAGTAATCACCCTTTGCTGCCCCACCCTTCATGCCATCCTAAAAGTGCAAAGCTTGAATCCAGCATGACTGCCCATAAAAGAGCAGACAAGAGCCTCCAGAATTTCCTCCCTGCTCTATCTCCTCTGATGTTCTTCAACTTTCACCATCCCCTCTCCCTCCCCTGAAGTTTCAGCAGTGCAGAGTTGCCCTGGCAGTCCCCTCCTCCCATTTCACAGATCCGAGTCTGATTACCCCACCCAGCTTCCGAGAGGAGGGCTGCTTACCTCCTCGTGTCTCTGCAGGTAGAATCCTGTGCTTTGTAATCAGACTGGGCTGGACAGAGCCTGAGGGGAAGATGAAAGAAAGCCTCTCCTTTGGAGTGTAAGTCCATAGCTCTGTTGCAGTTGCAGCCTTGACCACTAGGGGCAACAGCCCTGGGGCGAGGCTGATGGTCAGGACTCAGAGAGAAGGCACCTGGGTTCCTCGTGGCAGCATTAAGTTGCTGAATGGCACGTCACCTGAGGCTAACTTGGACTTCAGTTACATGAATTTAGAAGGGTTTTCTGTT
>NW_003852500.1:6479510-6480965 GCF_000181295.1 Otolemur garnettii
TTATATTGTAAATTTAAGGGGAGGAGATATCACATATGCTCAACAAATGATTGTTAAAAACACACATGAATTTTTCAAGGTAGGTTTTTTTTTTTTTGACAGAGTCTCACTTTATCGCCCTTGGTAGAGTGTCGTGGAGTCACAGCTCACAGCTCACAGCAACCTCCAACTCCTGGGCTTAAGGAATGCTCTTGCCTCAGCCTCCTGAGTAGCTGGGACTATTGTGATGCCTGCCACTACATCTGGCTATTTTTTTGTTGCAGTTTGGCTGGGGCTGGGTTTGAACCCGCCACCCTTGGTATATGGGGCTGGCACCCTACCCACTGAACCACAGGCGCTGCTCAAGGTAGGTTTTTTTATACATTAAGTTGGATACCTGAGCCACAACATGGCTGTGTGATTATTTATGGGCGACACAGCCTGAGGAGCCTGGGGCGCCTCCTCCCAGGTTGTGTTTGCAAATTAATGGTCAGGAAGAAGTCACTGGGGGACATCTGCTGACCACCCCTCAGCCCCCTGAGCAGCCTGCAGGGCCTGTCCTAAAGAACCCAGTGCAGTGCTCTGGGCTCCCCCTCCCCCCCTGGCTGGGGAAGTCTACATCAGGACAACCCTGGCAAGGTCCCTACAGGCTCCCAGCTGCCTGGCTGAAGATCCTGTGATGCCTGAGTTGGGGAGCTGCCTCCCACTGTTGGAAGTCAAGGATCGTTGCCTTGACAAGGCCTCCAGGCCACATTTCCCATCTCAAAATGAAATGCCCCTTTGTTCTTAAGCAGACTTGGGGCATCTTAGAACCTAGCCCTGCTTGTTTCTTTCTCTGTCACTCTTTGTCCCTGGGAGCTGGCCTGGAGGCTTGCACACCTGTCATGAATACTTTCTCTATAGGAAAGACTGGAGTAAAGGGAGGCAGAGTGGTTATGGGTCTTCATTTGGGTCTCCAGACATAGCTGTGTGCAGACACAGACTCCTTTCCTCCTGGGCTGCTCTGGGGACCTTGGCTTTTTAGACATTCCCACCTTCTGAGAATTGTGGGGCAGAGGAAGACTCAAGAAAGGAGATTACTCTATAACTAAGAATTTTGAAAAGAATATTCTCAACATTCTTCTCAAACCAACACCCTACAAATGAGGACACACAACCATGGCCACTGAGAAGCCTACTGTGTGCTGGTGGTCAGGCCCCTCAGTGCCCCCAGCATGTCCTGTGGTGCCAGCTCTACCCATGGCTGCAGGCAGATCTGAAAACCCATATGTGCAGGGGCTGGAAACCCTGCAGAAAGCTGTCAGAGGTAAAAATACACCTCTCAGAATAAATGCGTCACACTAGGATATGTGTTCAGGACCTCTTTTCAGCATTGTCTCTGCACCCCCAGCCTGCCATCTCCAGATACAATCTCAGAGTGGCTCTGTGTCATGGGGAGCCCATGCAGGTAGAATCCTGTGCTTTGTAATCAGACTG
>NW_003852500.1:6481402-6482130 GCF_000181295.1 Otolemur garnettii
AAAAAAAAAAAAAAAGAGCAAAAAAACATAATATACTTACTGTGCTTTGAACTTCTTTAGAAGATAATTTAATTAACAATCTTTTAGAAATTTTCCTGGTACACCTAGGTCCTCTCGTGGCACATCGGTTGAAAATCAGTGCTCTAAATAAGTCTAAAAACCCAGCAAAAATAACTTTTTCTAAGAAGCCTGTCACCTATAAGCTTCCAAAAAGAAAGGAATTAGGATCTCTTTTTCTTTTTTTGTTTTGCTCCTAAAAACTTTGGACATATTTTGACTACTGGTGTTAGGACAGGATAGAGTGTGTATACACAAGCTTCTGAGATCACTTGGGGAAGAGTCACTGTCCTGTCCATACTCCCAGGATGTTTTCTGTTTTAACATTGATGCTCTGAGATGCTGAATGAGTCCATTGCTTGCCTGAGGGCTGTGAGGAGACTGCTGTTTTCAAGCAGATAAACTTCAAAATTATGAAAAATTGCTTTTTTCCCCTCTTCTGGCTTAGAAAATAACTTTCATTCTCTAATGGGAAGCTTTAATTGGAACCTTGACTCTGTATTTGGAGGTAATGGGCCTTACTAAAAATGGATTAGAGCAGTTCATAAACTCTCTCCCTAAATGTTAACATATTACAGGGCCTACAAAGGTTATTTAGCTTGGCAAGAAAACTAGCACTAAAGATCAAAATAACAATTTCCTGGATTCCTGCACAGGCTTCTAACTTGTCC
>NW_003852500.1:6482153-6493617 GCF_000181295.1 Otolemur garnettii
GTAAATCGGTGGCAACCCCAAGCTCTCTGCAGTTCTCTTGCAAGGAGGATGAAGGGACACACGGACAGAATGGACATCACTGGATAACTACTGAGAATAGCCAAGTCCCAGAGCACTCCCTGTGCTAGCCTTTCCTCCAAAGGCTCTGCCTAGGCTGCCTCGGTGACCCTCTCCTGGGCTGTATCCGGCCTGGTACAGAGTGGCTGGGTGCCTTCCCCAGGCTGTGCACCCCAGAAGCTAAGTGACTGCATTTGATTTGAGTGTCTGGGTGCCTGGCCATTCTGCTACACTTTCTTCTTAAGAAACAACCTATTGAGGTTCCAAGTTTAGGGAGCTCAGCTGAGCAACAGAGATGTCTTGCAGGTTGGGATCTCATGTTTTCCATTCTAGGACAGGGAGCATCGTGCCCCACATGCAGCAAACCGGGACCCTGGAATAGGCCTGGACCAGCTCTGCTGCCAGGCAGGTGCCTCTGGGCGTGCTGTTTAGACTCTCCATGCTTCTGTGTCTTCACTTGTAAAATAGGGATGTCGTGAGGGGTGTCATGTACAGAGCTCAGCGTGGTGCCTGTGCATGTGGAGAGATGGTAAAGGAGGCGTGGGAGGAGGAGGAAGCTTGACCTGTGCTGGGGCCGACTCGACTCTGCCTGTTCTCTTAAAATAGCTCCCATTTCTGCAGTCATAAGAATGTTTAAAAAAAAAAAGAAAATATTTCCAGACAGACCCTCAGGAATTTGCTCCCTGTGCCTCTCTTTAGATCTTTCTTTTGCTCTCCAGCCTTGCCCTCCCCTGGGATTTTGGAGTGGCTTCTTTGCTGGTTGCTGGGGCTGGCCCTTGGGTCTGTGTGTGGCCCTAGCCCCAGGCCCTCAGCACTGCACAGGCACAGCTGTGCACATCCCGCAGCCTGCATCCCTCAGAGGGCAGGACCCCTGGAGCCGCTGAGAGAGTGCTGGGCTGGCTTTGGCAACTTAAGGCCAGCAATGCCAGGCCCACCTACTAGCAAAGTCACAAGTATGTTTCCCACAAGTGAGAAGGGGCTGGGGATATTCCACTGAGCCACCAAATTGACCTGAAAACCAGATGGAGCGATTTATGGATTTCAGGAAACTGTCTCCATGATAATGATGTTCAGACACTAGCGGCCTGGGCTTCAGGGCTGGGCATGGCCCTGTGGTTCAGTTTCTCCATAGCTCTGCCACTTTCACAGCCAGAGCCAAGGTGACTGAATTCCTCACATAACCATAACATTCATTCATCATGTGTGTTTATAATAACGGACACACTTCAAGGCCAGTGACAAAAAGCAGCCTGCTGATGGCCCGGGGTCTCGCTGGTCACACAGTGGAAAAGGCCATTGGACAAGCCCCTGGTAAGATGTGACTTATCTCAGGAAAGCCTGGCTTTGAAAAATATACACAGGGTGACCCACAACAGACCCTTAAAGTCCTATTTGCTGGCCCTCATACATTCGCTGCCTCATTAAAAATGCTGGTTGTTTAAAATTGCCAAGGGGTAATTAAACAGGCCTGCAGTTGATTTATGGGAGACAAACAGAGCTATGATGCAGAGAAACATGGGGTGGTGGGGGAGGTAATTTATGAAGACTGTGCTAAGTGCTGATGAGGCCCTTCACTCAAGGTTGGCCATAAGAAGCCATGTGTCTTGATGATGCTCCAGACCCAGTGGGGATGGAGGTGTCCAGCCATGACAGCCTGGTGGCTGGGCCCACGCTGTGAGTTACACAGCTTTTTAATCTCAGTACCCTCTTGGCTCCATACCCCAAAATGATATGAAAGACTGAGCACAACCCTCCTTACATCCACAGGCACATATTTGGAATTTGGGTGGAAACCAAAAGGAATGATTGTGACAATGAGGTCAAAGTGAGTGGCCTTCATGTGTCAGTGCCCAGCCTTGCCTCGCAGAGCACTGACATTGCCCTGAGGTGGTTGTTAGGGTAAGTTATGAATTGGAGGGTGTGAGAGCAGCGTGGCAGGTCTGGGCTCTTACTCCAGGAGTTCTTTGGAGTAAAATGGGAAAGGGAACTGCTTTTCTCTCTCCAGGCTGAAGCTTATAGCAGGAGAATAAGAGCGAATGTTCTTGTTCATGAGGCTGACTCCCAGGGGAAGGGCCACCTTGGGAGCAGAGGATGTTGGAGACTCTCAAGCACTCAAGTTCTCTCAGCCTGGCTGAGCTCCCCGCTGGCCCACAGCAGCCTTGGTCACTGGCTGGGCATCCTGATGAAAGTCCCGCCCCCCTGGGGCTACTGCTACAGCAGCAACTTCCAGTAGATAGGCCTGGGGTTAGTGTCATGAGGCCACAGGCTCTGCACTGGTCTTTCCAGTCCCTCAGTGGTCAGTGGTCAGAAGCAGGGACACCTACTTCTAGCCACCTTGAAAGCCTGACTTTGTCTCCCCTGCCTCAGAGGATGGTTCCTTCTACCCTGAGAGCTGGTCCCACAAAACCTGCCTGGGCCACATCCCACCTGGCCAGCTTGGTGTGTTTATCCACCTCCCCTTTTGGCCACCTCTCCTTTCTTTAGCTCTTCCCTGAGAGCTAAAGATATTGGCCTCCCTCACATCTCCGACTCAGTGGCCCACCCCAGAGCCACCTGTGGGGTTCGGTGCTGGAACCCTATGTGCTCAGCTGAACCTCTTCTACTTGTATTCTCTGTGATGTGTGCCCTGAGTGGCCCATAACTTTCAAGGGAAATAAGACAGTTATTTATGCTCTAGGCATGACCACAGGTTGCGATAATGTTTATTAAGTATTTTCCCTGTGTGGTCCTATCTTGTTAGTGCTCCTAACGAGATTAGGTGACCACAGAAAAATGGCCTAGTCCCAGCTTCCTTTCTCATCTCTACCTTCCTTTCTGTTTACTGTCAGAGTTCTCACCCTCATTGGAAACCCATTTCTGCTCTGTGTCTTTCTGAATGTCCGTTTCTTCATCTAGAACAGGCGTCCTCAAAGTACGGCCTGCAGGCCACATGTCGCTGCTGCCTGTCCTGCTTAGCAGCTGACCCATCCCGAGGCCCGCAGTCCGGCCCTCCAATGGTCTGAGGGACAGTGAACTGGCCCCCTGTTTAAAAAGTTTGAGGACCCCTGATCTAGAACAACAGTTTTCAACACTTTTTATCTCATAGCAACACCTATAGTTAAACTTATGCAGCACACTTAAATTACATTGATTAAAAAAAAAGACTTAAAAAGTATACTTACTGTACTTGGACTTCTCTGAAAATAACTTAAATAATCTTTAAAAATTTTCACGGCACACTTCAGATCTTGTCACGGCAGGATCAATGTAGCACGGCACACCAGTTGAAAATCTCTGATCTAGAATGAACTTCCCATGTGTCCCGATTAATTAGACCATTCAGCATTAAGTTGTCCCATCCCCTTTCATCAGAAACCACCTCTGGATCTCAGTGAATGTGTCTTGGCTCTGAACTCCAAAGCTATCCCCAAATCACCAAAGACCCCTTTGTTCTAGCAAAGGAACATTTCAGCAGCCTGGTTTGAGTTACTGTGTGTGCTTGGAAATACTTGAAATGCTCAAAATACTCTTTCATGCAGATTTTAAGTTGATTTAAACTGTCCTTGTCCTTAATTTGTCTGAATGGGTAAATTTATTGTATGGAAAAGTTGAAATCCATGACTATATTTTTTACCATTCAACTCTAAATAAACACAAATCTTAAAAAAAATAGCAAATCATTACTTTATTCTATTTAAGTGTCCCTGAGATTTAATAAAACAATCACGTAGTGGAGGATTTAACATTTCTGTCATATTTATCAGTAATTCTAACTTAAGAGCCATTAACAAAGTAGAACTTATTGTTTTGATTGGAAATGAAAACACCTCCTGTTCTGCAAATCACCAGGGCAACTCCCGTCCCTATCCATGATGTCCTAAGCTTTTATAGCCAGAAGCGGGAAAACTTGGTTTCCTTTTTACATAAATAGGAAACCTGCAC
Organism: Otolemur garnettii; assembly: GCF_000181295.1. Taxonomy (NCBI): domain Eukaryota; kingdom Metazoa; phylum Chordata; class Mammalia; order Primates; family Galagidae; genus Otolemur; species Otolemur garnettii. Next base: position 6,486,132 of record NW_003852500.1, read on the forward strand.
TGCTGTGCATGTGACCTGCAGACTGGCCTCGGCAGTGCACTTTAATCTGGTGAAAATGTCACTTATGTCTCTATGTAAGTTAAGGTATTTGATCAGCCACAACACTGTATAAGCTAGAAGGTAAAGCAAAGTCAATATTGTCAGTTAATAAAATCAAATTGTTGATTTAGGGAAAATCTGGCCGAGAGGATTTGGGGAGCAGCAGAGTCATCAGAACCATGGCTTCATGCTGTGGTTGTCACCATGAGTCCGCTGGACAAGAACTGGGCACATGTGTGGGGAAGGGTGCATTGCGGTGTGAGAGGTATTTGCGGATTTTAAGACTTAAAGAAAAAGAAACACATTGTCATCTGAAAGAAGAGAAATAGCAAATTGTTGAAGCAACAGGCCTCCCGGGACTAATTACTTGTCCGTAGTGATTCAGGAACTTCTCTGGCGTCTCAACTCAGCATGTCAATGTTAGTTCTGTGTTATAAAATAAAAATACATGTTCTTTTAGTGTAAACAATACAGTAACGTTCTCAGATGTCCCAAGTTGTGACTCACATTGGACACATTCTCTCACATGGAACCTCAGGGTTCCATGATGTATCATCACGGCTCTATGCCTGGAGGTCACAAAGAAGAGTATTGGAATTAAACAGTGTAGGTGTGTTTCTAAAGGCCAGGTAGGTTCCTCATTCACCTGGGTGCTGGGGGCATCCAGATAAGCCCTTGGAGACACTCTTATTGCACATGCAGAATTGAAGGGTGATACTAAATAAATGTCCCTGACACCTACCCACCTCCTGTCTGCTGTGGGTTTAGGCAAGTCATTGCAGGAGATAAGTGGACAGGCTGATGGCCAGCTGTGCTCCTGGTAGGAGTTAGGTCAGCAGAAACATGGTAGAGAGCATGGGGGCTTCTCATCTTACTATCTAGCTTCCCAGAACTTTGCTTGGTATGTGGTATCATGCACATAAAACACAACGTGTCTGCAAAGCAGGCCAAGACGCAGGTGCACAGCATACACACTGTGTGTGTGAGCTCTGTTTAAATAGCCTTTCAGCAACAATCACACACCGTGCCAGGTTCTGGTCTGGGTGAAAAGGAGTAAGGCTGGGTACTCAGGACAGCAGGCATCTGTCTGGCTGATTCATCTCTGTTGCTTGGCTCAAGGTCTAACAAATCACAGAAGCCCAATACACATTGGTTGGATTGAAGATGGGGTCTCTCTGCCTTCACACTTTTCATAGTTGAGAAGAAAAATCTTAGTAATCCCCTGAGGTCCAACTAGGGAAAGAGAGACCACTGTAAGTATTTGTAACAGAGGATGTTAGTTATCAGGTGATAGAAGGACTGTGAGGCCAGTGCACAGTGACATTGGAGGGAGCTCCAACCCTCCTTGGGCTGGAGGGAGCAAGGGGGGAAGTGGTGCTGTTGAATGCTAGGTACAAGGGTCACCCTTTGGAAGCTGGGGCCTTGGTCTGCCTGCAGGAGCTGAACCCCCAGGGAAGATGGCTGGAGACACCGTTCAGGTTTGGGGGAAATGGTTATGGAGCAATACTCTGGCTTCCCCTTTCTTCACCAGTACCTCTCTTGGGGTGAATCCTACCGCAAACTGGTTGGTGCAGGATCCAGGAAACAGGCTTTTTTAGGCCAGCTCCTCCCTGAAGCCCATCCCTATAATGCAGAGAGGAGAAGGACTTGGAATAGCTGTAAGGGCAGACAGGCCCCAGATTGACACATCTTATGTTAGCACTCTACAGTGTAGGAATTTATTTCATTTATGTACTTCATCCTAGAAATACCCACAGAAACTCTGTGAATGGTGCATTCTCCCCTCATGTCATGTGTGAGGAAACTAAGACTCATGGAGAGGCTCTGGTAAGTGATTCCTGGCTGTCCAACTAGTGTGTGGCCCAGAAGGACTCAAGGTAGGTCTTTGCCCACCCCATTAACACTCCCCCTGCTCCATGTACACTTGGAAGGTTATTTTTCTTCTAAGTCCTTACAGCGAGTTCCTTTCACTCACAAAGGTTTTGTACTTTATGGTGCTGTCCAAGTCCTTTCTTTTCTGATTGATCTCCTGCCTAGTTGCCTTGTCCATTATTCAAAGTGGGGCATTCTGCAATCCCATTACTAGGTAACTACTAAAAAAGAAAAGAAAAGAAAACAAAACATTTTACCATAAGGACACTTGCACTGGAATGTTTACAGCAGCTCAGTTCGCAATCACAAAGAAGTGGAAACAACCCCAGTAATATTCCATGGGATACATATACATCAATCCATTCATGGATTAATAAACTGGGGTGTATGGATCCCATGGAATATTATTCAGCCATAGAAAGATGGAGACTTTATATCTTTTGTATTTACCTAGATGGAGTGGAAAAACATTCTCCTTAGTAAAGTATTTCAAGAATGGAAAAACAAGGATCTCATGTACACAATACTAATTTGAAACTAGTAGATGAACAACTATAGGCCCACAGGGGAAGAAAGACACAATTAAATTCAAGAAGGGAAGGAGGGGGAAGGGGCTGAGTAAGCTCCCACCTAATGGGTAGAATGTAGGAGCATATGGCACACCTCCTGGGTGAGGGACTCAAACACAACTTGGACTTTTCCTAACAAACACAAACAATGTAACCTAATTGTATGTACCTTTATATTAATCCATAAAAAAGGGGGGGGGGATTGATGTCTCCAACTATTTTTGTAGGTCTATTTCTTTCTTCATTTTGTCCATTCTGCTTCATATATTTTGGAGGCTCTGTTGTTAGCAACATATATGTTTATAATTGTTATACCTTCAAGGATTGACCTTTTATCATTATAATATGTCCCTGCTTACCTCTGATCACATTTCTTTTGTTGTGAAGTTTATTTTATTTGCTATCACTCTAACCATTCTAGTATTCTTGTAGTTATTGTTTGCATGATGTATCTTTTCAATCCTTTTACTCTTAGCCCATTTTTATCTTTGAATTTAAAGTGTGTCTCCTGTAGACAAATGTATCTGAATCTTGTTTTTCTTATCCAGGCTGACAATTTCTGCTTTTTGATTGTATTGCTTAATCCATTCATATTTAATGTTATCTATAGAGTTGAATTTATGTCTGCCATTTTACTTTGTGTTTCAGAGACATGTCTTTTTTTGGTCCAGGTTTAGCATCTAGATCTTTAGATTTGGGTTTTGAAATGAAAACTTTAATAGCTAAAGTATTATTTTGCTTCTCTTCCTTTGTGCAAAAAATCTCCTCCAAGGTCTTCCTTACGAGGAACACAATCCTCTTCCTTACCTTGCAAGTCCTGGTGAGTTGCTCTGGGGAGAGTGGTAGAAAGGGGAATAATGATGTTAAATGTCTTTGGGAGAGGGGATGAGATGTGATTAGGGAACACCCAGTAGCACCTCAGCCACTGCTATCCTCTACCTGCATCCCTTTAGAGAATTCTACTCAAGTCACTTCAGGCCTGTTAAGGGGTGAATGGCAAAAGGATTTTCTGAATGGCAAAAGGATTTTCCTTGGACCTGGCCATCACTGTCCACCAGGACTAGAAGGGCAACCTCCCGCAGATCAGCTAAATGGATCAGCCAGTGCTTCCACACTAAGGTCTTTAGTCCAGTTTCTGAAAATCACAGACTTGTTGCAGGTGGTTATAGTGAAGCTTATTTGGCAAAGTGGAAAACATACGTATGATATTATCAAGTGAATAAAACAAAGTACAAGGCTCGGCGCCTATGGCTCAACCGGTTAAGGCGCCAGCCACGTACACCTAAGATGGTGGGTTCGAATCCCCAGCCTGGACCCGCCAAACAACAATGATGGCTGCAACCAAAAAATAGCCGGGCGTTGTGGCGGGCGCCTGTGGTCCCAGCTACTTGGGAGGTGGAGGCAGGAGACTCGCTTGAGCCCAGGAATTGGAGGTTGCTGTGAGCTGTGATGCCACGGCACTCTGCCCAGGGGGACAGCTTGAGGCTCTGTCTCAAAAAAAACAAAAACAAAAACAAAGTACAAAATTCTACCTCTTGCTGAGGTTACCAGGTACCACTAAGGATGCTTTGTGAACAGGACTGAGGGGGAACCCTGGCAGTACACCTGCTACTTTTCATCTGTTTCTTATCTTTTATTGTCGTTATAATTTCTTTTTTAGTTTATGGTTTCAGATGTAAGAAGCCAAAAAAAAAAAAAAAAAAAGAAAGAAAAATTAAGAAAGGACTGATGGAAAGAAGAAGGGAGGAAGAGGAATAGGCAGAGAGGGAGAGAAGACAAAGAAAGGGAGGTTCAACTTCATTGGGCTGCAGGAAAAAGATAATCTCTCAAGTTTTAAGCCAGTTCTGGGTGATGCATAATAAAGGGAGATCTGAACCTCACTTATGTTTTTATATTCACTCAGAGTAGTAAAAAGTTGGGAAAAAATAAAGTGTCATGGGGAGTTCAAGACCTAAGATGTAGAATCTGAAATATGATCTAAAAAAAGGACACTGTGATTTCAGTCCAAGGACTTTAATTTCACACAAGGGAGTAGGAAATTCATGGTGTGTGAAACAGTTTTTACGTTTGGTTATTTGCCCTGGGGAGGAAGCTGAAGGCTCATCTCTGCATCTTGTGCCCTCTGAACTTTGTAAGCGGAAGCTGCTGCTGCCTGGGACTCTCCAGGAGGCCCGTCAGCTGTGTCTATTCACAGCCTCCCACCCAGTGGTGTGCTGTCCTGCCTTGGTCCCATATCCCCTCTAAATGGTATCCTAGCCCTCTGAGTCCCCATGACCTGATCTCACCTTATATCCAGAACCAGGTCAGACATTGCACCTCCCTAGAGCCTTCCTGACCCCTGGCCCCACTTTAAAAGGGCAGTTGAGTGCCTACAGTTGTATTCTTGGATTTCATAGACTCTGTCTGCTTAGGATAAATGATCACATGTCAGGTTGTGTCATGGATACCTGTTGGGTGAATTAATATTGTGCCATCTTAACTGAGTCAGACTGTTACTGAGAAACACAATTGTCTTCTCTGGATAGTTCCAAGGGAGTGAGAACACACTCTGTGTGATGTGGAAGGCCATGGTGAGGGAGCAGCCCACCCCTGAGAGGTCAGGACAGGCCATCGTCCTTGCCTACCGCTCACCTGGTCAGTGTGTGGCAGCCACCAGTGGTCTTTCTCAGGCCCTGCTGCCTCTCCTGCCCTGGCCTCGCTCATTAGGGGTCAAAGGGGTTTCATTTGGTCTTTGAGGGTCCAGTGTAGCATGGGGCCTGCCTGGCCTTGCTGCCCACATTTGATATCTGTCATCCCTCCCTGACTGCCTGCAGACTCTGGGTTGTAGCATCAGAGAATAGCAGCAGCCCCACAGAATAGTGTGGCCAAATCCCTGCGAGAAATGTCTCAGTACCCAGCCTAGCGGTTCTACTTGGTGGAGGACCCTGCCCCAGGCCCACCTGTGAGCTGGCCAGCTCCCTTCCAGGCTGGCTCAGAGTCAGGTCTGTGCTTCTCTTTGCAGGATCAGGCACATAGCTCTGGGTGCTCAGGGCTGGGGTGTGTTTCCCCAATATTCATATGTTGAAGCCCTAAGCCCTACTCCCACTGCAGAATGTGACTACTTTTGGAGACAGGATATTTAAAGAGGTTATGAAAGTTAAATGAGGCCCTCAGAGCAGGCCTCAATCCCATAGGACTAGTATCATTATAAGAGGAGATCAGGACTCAGTGTGCATGGAAGGCAGGCTGTGTGAGGACGCAGGGAGAGGGGGGCCGTCTGTAAGTTCAGGTGACAGGCCTCAGGAGAAACAGAGCCTGCAGACAGCTGGGTTTCGGACTTTCAGCCTCCTGCCTCTGAGGTAAAGCAAATGTGGCCCTGTGTGTGGGCCTATGACAGAAGCCCAGCCGTGATGTGCTGATGTGATTCCCTAGGTTTCCTCTAATGGCTCCCGCCTGTGACTTTGACGTGTCCGTGCTGACTCAGTGAGCAGAGTGCTCATGCAGCACAGTGATACTGCGTGCTCGTGGCTGGCTTCCCTTTCCACGTTTCCCGCACCCCCCCCCCCCACTATCCCAGCTTTCTAGTCGCAGATTTTGCATGTCATCTCCTTGTTCCTCTGTGGAGGCCTCTGGCTTGCACCTTGTTTCAGTAGGTGCAACCTGGGGCTGTCACTTCATCATGGGGGACATGGAGGTGCAGGGACAGAGGTGAGAGGTGCTGGTAGCCACTGTTCTGGGTGCCCTTCTCTGCTGTCCCTTCCCCACTCCCATCTCAGGCAAAATTTCAAGAGGACAAGTGGTGCAGAGGGGAGGCGGATGGAAGCTGGATCCCAGGGGCGCCCCCCCCCTCCTAGACCTGAGGGGAACTGTGTCTTAAACGTGGATTTCATTGCCTCCTTCTGATCTCCCTTTGTTTCACTCATCTCGGTTCCTAGAGATAGCAAATTGCACTTGGCAGCCTTCAGTATTTTGGCACAGGGATATGGGAAAAAACAAATACCAACCTACTTTCACTAGTCACATGCACGGTCAAAGGAACAGCAGGGCGATTTGTCTATAGCTAAAGCACACAAGGATCTCTATTCCTCACGGTTGCCCATTTGTTAAAGAGCTACTAATAGTAACAGTTGTACCTGATGATGTATGATGGTTTGTGGTTTCCCAGCCACTTTTCCATTTTTGTTTATAAAATATAGATAGTGTTGCCTTTGTTTTATAAATAAGAAATTACGAGCTGGTAGGTCACATTTTCCCAGCATGAACACCTCGTGCATCTTACCTCTGCCAGAGTCTTCCCAGCTCTCCCACCGTCTCTGTGCTGTCAGACTGCCCAGGTGTGACTCAGCCCTCCGCCCTGTTCTCCACGTGGACTGTGGGAGAAAGTGGCTCCTCAAACCTATGGTAACAGGAGTGATCTTTCCCAGGGCAGCCTGATTCTGACCTTGCCAATGTTCCCCTGCTCTCTAATGTCTTAACCAGTCAATAGAGGGATCTGAGCCTCTAAGAGCCCACCTCACTCTGCCACCTGCCGGCCTCACCAGCCTGAAGGTAGGCAGGGGCAGTTTTCTGACAGGTGCAGAGGATGTCATCAGCCTTCTTTCCCAGCCAAGGTCAGAACAGGTCATGGTTTCTCCAAGTCCAAGCCATAGTAATGGGAGAGTAACAAGAAGTGGCCATGTCTGAGAACTACGGCATTTTCTCCCAACTGCAGCAGGCTTCCTTTCCGAGGAGGCTTGGTGACTTACGTGTGGGATCCTCAAAAATTCTCAGGGCCCAAAATCTGCTCAGACTGTGCTATCTCCAGGGCTACTGGGCTCCCAAGTGGCCTCAGCATCTCTCAATGCTGCCTGTCTTAGACCTCCAGGTACACAGAGCAGGCGAGTCTTAGCTCACACCTCCTTGCTCTGCACTGGCTTAATTCTGCTGCATGGGGTAGGCAGAATTCTGAGAGGCTCCATGATTCCCACCTCCTGTGTACATACTGCATGTAATCCCTCTCCCTGAGTGGGGACAAACTCAAACCAGCC
>NW_003852500.1:6493725-6500144 GCF_000181295.1 Otolemur garnettii
GGATGTAAGGAAACTCCTTGATGAGGTAACTTTGAGATAATCAAAAGGGAACTCCCCTGAGCCTTTTAAAGGACCCCTTGCTGGGGAGGAGGGCTTCAGTGGGGGTGCTCCTGCTGGCCCTGGGGAAGAAGCCACTGTGTCACAGGAGGTCCTGATCTGGGTGGGCCCCAGGCAGAGTGTGAGTGTTGCCTCTAGGAGCTAAGGTAACCTCTGGCCAATGCCCAACAAAAAGCTTGGACCCAGACAAGGATCTGAATTGGGTCAACAACCACATGAGCTGGAAGGGTACTTGAGCTCCAGAAGGGAATGTAGCCCCCTGACCCCTGGATTTCAGCTTTGTGAGACCCTGGGCAGAAGACCCTGCCTGGATGTCTCATTTAAAGAAACTGTGAGATAATAAACAAACATTTGGTGATTTAAGCTGCTGAGTTCATGGTAATTTGGAACGCAGCAATAGGAAACAAATGTAGTGCCCCACTTCTCTTTCCCCCACCATAAAGAATAGGTTTTTAGCATAGCTGGAGGGCAGGGGGCAGGGGGTGGGGAGTTCCTTGCTCACTTTACCACCAAGTGGCTTCTTGACAGGTCTCATCTTGGAACCCTGTCTTCTACACTTGCCCTGAGCATTAGGCCCCTGGATGGGAGCCCTAGGACCTCAGCTGCAGCTTGTCTCAGGGCTAGTGCCTCTGCATCTTGCATCTGTGTGGGCAGGGGGCAGGAGCAGGTATGGATCTGCATAGTCCTTTTCCAGTGGGCGTCATTCTTCTAGTTCCCATCAGGTCATTTCTAGAAACTTACAAAGACTGTGAAACCCAGGAATGATCTCCCGAGCCTTCCCTAAGAGAGATCAAGAAAATGTCACTGTTTCTTCAAGGTTAGACCACAGTAACTTGAGACTCGATGGGAGTGAACATTTTTTAGAATTATAATGCTGTCTGCCATCTGCAGGGTTGAGAAATTGTTGTCATTTCATAGGAAGCTTGGTGATTTATTTGTGAAATTCTTAGGGGGGATTGCAATGAGTAAAGAAATCTCACCAAAGTCTCAAAGCTGCTGACCAGCTTATTTAAAAGTATGCAATATATTCAGCAAAACACTCAGGGCAAACCACAGGAGGAAACTTATTCTTTGTCAAAAATGGTTGCAAATGTAAAGCCCAGAAATGGGTCAGTGAAGAAGGAAAATGGAGTTAAGATCCCCACTTGATCCCGGTTTATACAACAAAATCATTTAAAAAATGCTTTTGATTTTAATGTAGGCATAGGAAATTGCAAAAAATGGTATATAGAGTACCATGGCCCTTCACCCAGCCTCCCCCGGTGGTGACATTTTACATAAATATAGCTCAATATTGCAAATAGGAAAGTGACATTGGTGCATGATAGTGCTTGAATTGTGTACCCCTGAAATTATATGTCGAAGCCCCAGTATCTCAGAATGTGACCTTTGGAAATAGGGTTGTTGCAGATGTGATTAAAATGAGGTCACAATGGAGTAGGGTGGGCACTGATCCAAAACAACTGGTGTCCTTATCAGAAGATTGCTGTGGGGAGACAGGAAGAAGGCCACACGGTGACAAAAGCAGAGATTCAAGTTGTGCTGCTGCTACAACTTTGGCATCAAGGAATGCCCAGGCCCACCAGAAAACCACCAGAAGCTAGGAGGAGGCAAGGACGGACTTCAGAAGGAGGTTCAGCCGCCCAGGCAGCCACGCTGACATCAAAGTAGAAATTTTCCATTGAAGATTGGCTGGAATTGAGCAGTGAATGGTCAAAAAGCCCGTCTGTTCTGTTAGACTGCCATTTGCCTGGTCCCATGGCTGCAGGAAGCAGGCTTTTCTGGGCACACTTCTGTTTGCACCTGCTGGGGGTTCTAAGCAGGCTTCTCCAGTGCTTTGGCTGAATTACATGGAAGTGTAAGGGAAACCCAGGTACCTCACTGTGTGTGTGTGGGGGGTCATACCTCAAGTCCCAGGGTCCTTAAGAAGTCATCTCATTCTTTTCCCCTTTCAGAGTCTTCCTAAGTTTGACATTTTTAATTGTGGTACAATATACACACCATCAAATTTGTCATTTAACCATTTTTAAGTGTGTATTTCAGTAGTGTTAAGTACACTCACACTCACATTACTGGGCAACCATCACCACCATCTTTCTCCAGAGACTTCTCGTCTTGCAGAACTGAAATTCTACTCATTAAACTCTACTCCTTGCTATCTTCTGCCGCGGACCCTGCAACCACCATTCTACATCCTGTCTTCATGAGTTGTGGGGTACTCTAAGCACTGCATATAAGTAGAATTATATAGTATTTGCCCTTTTGTGACTGGCTTATTTCACTTTGCATAGTGTCCTCAAGGTTCATCATTGTCTTAGCACGTGCCAGAATTTACTTCCTCTGTCTTGTACCAGGGGGCGGGGCCAGTTGGGGGCCTGGATCCTCCGTGGGAGCAACCGGAGCCCCGGCCACGAAGGGGTGTGACCCCCACTGGCCCCGCCCTCCCAGCTGCAGCCCAGCCAATCAGAATGGCCTTTCCTGGCGGGTGGGCTGAGCCGGCCCAGCTGTTCCGAGGCTCTGGCATGTTGATTTTTGATTCTGGTCCCCGCCCCGCAGCAGTGCCTGCCCTCTTCCCCCAGGGCCCCCCATGATGCCACCACCCTTCATGCCCCCTCCAGGGATCCTCACAACCTTTCCTCTGATGGAGCTACCCCCCATGAATCAGAGACCACCAGCCATCCCCCCCATGCCACCTGGCATCCTGCCCCCCATGCTTCCACCAATGGGGGCGCCACCACCACTCACACAGATAACAGGAATGGTACCTCTGATGATGCCAGGAATGCTGATGCCAGCAGTGCCTGTCACGGCAGGGACGGCTCCGGGTGTGGACACCCCCAGCTCTGCTGTAGCTGGGACAGGTCCTCCGCTGCTGCTGTCCCAGTGTCCCTGGAAAGAATACAAGTCCGACACAGGCAAACCTTACTACTATAACAACCAGACTTTAGTCAAACAAGAGGCTGTAGGGAAACAACAGCAGCAGCAGCCACCGACACTACAGCCACGGCCTCCTCAGCCACAGCCCCACCCACCACCTGTGCCTCCTGGCCCCACCCCAGTGCCCACAGGCCTCCTGGAACCTGAGCCAAGTGGGAGTGAAGATTGTGATGTGTCAGAAGCTTCTCAGCCCCAGGAGCAGGGGTTCCTGCAGCAGCTGGAAGAGGGCCCCAGCAGTTCTGCTGGACAGCATCAGCCTCCACAACAGGAGGAGGAGGAATCAAAGCCAGAACCAGAGTGGTCTGGCCTCAGTTGGAGCAACCGCGAGAAGGCAAAGCAGGCTTTCAAGGTGCTGCTGAGGGACAAGGCTGTCCCCTCCAATGCCTTGTGGGAACAGGCCATGAAGATGGTGGTCACCGATCCCTGTTACAGCGCCTTGCCCAAGCTGAGTGAGAAAAAGCAAGCATTCAATGCCTACAAGGCACAACGGGAGAAGGAGGAGAAGGAGGAGGCCGGCTAAGGGCCAAGGAGGCCCAGCAGACCCTGCAGACCCTGTAGCACTTCCTGGAGCAGCATGAACGCATGACCTCCACCACCCACTACCGGCGGGCAAAACAGACCTTTGGAGAATTAGAGGTCTGGGCTGTGGTCCCTGAGAGGGATCGAAAAGAGGTTTCTGATGATGTCCTCTTCTTCCTGGCCAAGAAGGAAAAGGAACAGGAAAGCAGCTCCGGCACCGCAACATTCAGGCTCTGAAGAGCATCCTAGATGGAACGAGTAGTGTCACCTTCCAAACCACGTGGTCCCAGGCGCAGCAGTACCTCATGGATAACCCCAGCTTTGCTCAGGACCATCAGCTCCAGAACATGGACAAGGAAGATGCCCTGGTCTGCTTTGAGGAGCACATCCGAGCTTTGGAGAGGGAGGAGGAGGAGGAAAGGGAGCGGTGCCAGCAACACAAGAACCGGAAGGCCTTCCAGACCTTCCTGGACAGGCTGCACGAGACAGGGCAGCTGCACTCAATGTCCACCTGGGTGGAACTCTACCCAGCAGTCAGTACTGATGTCCACTTTGCCAACATGCTGGGCCAGCTGGGCTCCACCCCTCTGGACTTGTTCAAGTTTTAAGTGGAGGAGTTGAAGGCACAACTCCATGATGAGAAGAAGATCTTTAAGGACTTCTTAATGACTGGGGCTTCTGCGTGGAAGTGAACTCAGCCTTTGAAGACTTCGCCCACATCATAAGCTTTGACAAGAGGGCTGCTGCGCTGGAGGCAGGCAACATCCAGCTGACCTTCAGTAGTCTGCTGGAGAAAGCAGAGGCACGGGAGAGGGAGCGGGAGAAGGAGCAGGCAGGAGGGATGCGCCGCAGAGAAGCTGCCTTCCGAAGCTTGCTGAGGCAGGGCGTGCCTCCTCTGGAGCTAGGCACTGCCTGGGAAAAGGTCAGGAGCGTTGCCTGGCCCCAAACACCCCTCAAGCCTGAGGCAGCGGTGCTTCTCCACCTCTGAGGGCCCATCCCAGTCAGCACAGCCCTGGGCCAGCTCCAGTTCCCTTCCTTCCTGTGCCCAGCCCTGCCCTGTGCTTGCGGCGGTGTCCAGGCCCGGCCACGTGGGTTCTGGTCTGATCAGCAGTGCTCTCCTGTTCAAGGTCCATGAGCACTTTGTGTACGACTCAGCCTTTGAGCAGATCACCCTGGAGTCAGAAGGGATCTGGCTCTTCGGGGAATTCCTACAGGTGCAGGAGACTGAATGCCAGCACTTCCACGCCAAAGGCGGAAGCATCATCAAAAATGTTCCCCCTCGCCCTCAGGCTCTGAGTCAGAAGAGGAGGAGCTGCCCCCATCATCTCTCCGGGACCCCAAGCTGAGGAGGTGGAACCCAGGGAGTCAGGCTCTGAGCCCTCTTCCTCACTTGATTCGGTTGAAAGTGGGGCTGCTGCCCTTGGAGGAAGGGGCTTCCTTCCTTCCTTCCTCCCACCTCATTGGATCAGATCATGGCCTTCGGAAAACCAAAAAAGAAAACTAAAAGAGAAGACACAAGTCGAACAGTCCTGAGAGTGAGACGGACCCTACAGTCCCGAGAGAGACGGACCCTGACGAGAAAGCTGGCAAGGAGAGTGATGAGAAAGAACAAGAACAGGATAGGGACAGGGAGCCCCGGCAGACAGAGCTCTCTAACTGCTCCCCAGGCTTTGGCATCAAGAGGGAGAAGACGGGCTGGGACATATTGGAAAGTGAGCTGAGTGAGATTGAGCTGGAGTGGCGGTGGTGGCCACTCCTGCAGCAGCTGGATGATCACCAATGACCTGACAAGCTACTCTCTGCCTTGACCCTGTGAGGCTATGTATCCTGGGCTGCCGTCACCATCTGCCTCAGACTTCTTAGTCTGGTCTGTGTTCACTAGCACCACCCCCAGGACACCACTGTTGGCACCTCAGAAGGTTGCTATTGGTGTTTAAGGGTTCCCTACTCCCAGGACAACTAGTGCAGTCCTTGTCCTCAGCCCCAGACCAGAGATGGGTGGTATATGCCATATGAGGTGGGTAATGCCAATAGATAAAGTGTGAGAGAAGAGGCACCCAAGAGGCACGCCAGTGTCACAGGCTGGTGAACATAGCCTGGGTGGCAGAGGGCAGAGTCCTTACCCTCCAGAATCAGTGCCTGCTCCTGCCTGCCCTGGCCATGGCACACCACCACTCTTCCTTCTGCCTCAGGACCCAGTATATATGTGTTTTGTTCTTGTTTTTTAAATAACAATATTTATAACATGGAAAAAAAAAAGAATTTACTTCCTCTGAAGGCTGAATAATCTTCCGCTGTATGGATGGACCACACTGGTTTACCTGTTTCTCTGCTGATGGACACGGGTGTTGCTTCTTCCCCTTGACGACTGTGATGAATGCTGCTGTGATTGTGGGTGTACAGATCTGTATTCGAGTCTCCGCTTTTAATTCCTTCGGGTAAACACCTAGAAGTGGAGTTTCTGGGTCATCTGATAATCCTATGTTTAAGGTTTTTTGTCTGACTTTCATGTTATGTCTAGAATTTGGTTTTACTGTTAAGACAGAGGTCTAGGGAGGAAATGTGGCTACTCTCCTGTGGCTGAAACCAGCAAGCTGAGTCAGTTTTAAAAATAGTTTTCTCAGCGCGAACAGATAAGCCACATTTCGGACACAACGAACAGTGCCCCTTTAAGTTTGTGTCAAGAACATAAACACATCTGTATGGAGAATCCTTACCTGCCTCTGGCCAGGCACTGTGGCTCGTGCCTGTGATCCCAGCACATTGAAAGGCTGAGGATGGAGGATTGCTTGAGCCCAGGAGCTGGAGAATCCTCACCTGCTTCTAATGCTCAGGGAATCTTCCTGGAGGACTATTAGGTTCCAGGCCTCACCTGCTTCTAATGCTCAGGGAATCTTCCTGGAGGA
>NW_003852500.1:6500336-6514123 GCF_000181295.1 Otolemur garnettii
CCTGGAGGACTATTAGGTTCCAGGCCTCACCTGCTTCTAATGCTCAGGGAATCTTCCTGGAGGACTATTAGGTTCCAGGCCTCACCTGCTTCTAACGCTCAGGGAATCTTCCTGGAGGACTATTAGGTTCCAGGCCTTCTGGTCATCTGTCGAGTATAAAACCAGGGAGACAAATTATTTTCTCCTTGTTAGGATGGCTAATGTGTAAGTAAAACATAGTTGTTGGAATAAAAGTCATAATAATCCATTCTTCAAGAAGCACTCATTTCTGTATCTTATCGACTCTCACTGTAGCACTGAGAATGAAGCAGTGGAGGCCAAGGCTGGAAATGGACTCAGAGAAGTAGCTTTGGGGTGAGAATTCTGAACTTTCTCATGCATAACCCACTGCTCTTTCTTTTTAACAAACTTCCCGTGTTATTGATTAAATCAATGATAGTAGGACCACTTCTGCATTTGGGATTATCAGTCCCACCTCTATCAATAGAGCTCATCCTGTCGATGGGGCTGTACCCTGTTGCCTGGGAACCGTGCGAGTGGGGAAGCAGGGAGGCAGCGTGCTGTGGCCTGAGAACATCTGGTTTGCATTTGGCATCGGAGGGGATAATAACTCTGTTACTAAGGCCTGTAGTTTCTCTTTCTGATTTATCTTTATGGGCTGTAGTGGTGTATCTTGGAGTAGGACTTTAGCATCAGCACACACTGAAGCACCTTTCTGGTGAATATCATGAACTTGGGGTCACCTCCAGTGGAGGACTGTGTGTGAGGATGACTTAATGAAAGGTCAGCTCAATGTCAGGCTGGGGCTGATAAAGCTGAAGGCAGCAGGAGGGGGCAGTGGACACGTTTGCTCAGGATACACTTGATCACTTGATTCCCAGAGTCGTTTGCCCGGGGCCTGGAATGTTGACAGACTGATCCCTTGAAACTCTCCAAGCAGAAAGTCAGGTGAAGACTCAGAGCCCCATTTCCCAGAGCATGACAAGGTTTGGTTAGGATGTCCTGAGCCCCCTGCCTACAAGTCCCCTGGACAGACGGCCTCTCACTGGAGCCTCCAGCTTCCCTGGACTGCAACATCCCATTCCCATGGAGGTCCCTGTATTGAAGCAGACTCCACGAGCCGTTTTTACACTAATTAGGGTTCTCACCCATGTTATGGACTACACTATTCAGAAAACCGCTGAACACCAGCGCTCAGCTCTGGGAAGGCAAGTGAGATGACAGGATTTCTGCAGGAGGGTTTTCCCTAGCCAGCCCCTGTATAAAAAAAAAAAAACTAAATCATTTTTTGACTTTGTTCCCACTGCTAGACATGCAGTAGGTTTGTCTGCAACACGAGCTGGTTGTGTAACTTTGTACCCCCTCATTTCCTTAAGCTGTGGAATTACTTCGTTCTATCTTTAATGATCTCCTTAAACAAGTTTGGGTTGACTCATTTTCTTTCCTGTACTCCTGACACAGCAGCCCCCTCGTTCACTGTGGTCTCATTTCCTCGGGTTTCAGTTACCCTCGGTGTAGTACGTTATGATATTTTGAGAGAGAGAGAAACCTCATTTATATAATTTTTATTGCAGTATATTGCTATAATTGTTCTATCTTCTTATTGTTGTGAGTGTCTTACTGTGTTGAATTTATAAATTAAACTTTATCACAGATATGCATGTATAGGGAAAAAGAAAACCATAGGATCTATAACTTTGGGACAATTTGAAGTTTCAGGTATCCACTGGGGGTCTTGTGGCATATGGGTAAGGGGAGACCACTCTAATAGAAAAGCAATAGGAATAGAAATTTATATTACAACCTTTAAGCTGAGTAGATTATCAGTAAAATCTCAGGAAATCACTTGCTACCTCTGAATGAAGAAAATGGCTTCTTCTAAGCCTTTCATTGGTCACTTTTTGCACAAACTCCTGCCCTGGTGACAGGGGAGTTGGCACCCACGAGAGCGTTCAGGGATGAGCATCTGCAGAGGAGATTCCCTCAGACTCTCACTTACAGCCTGGTTTTCGAAAAAACTTTGTTTATGTCTAACAAGTTTAGCTGATTAGAATGGAGGAAAGAGGTTATATAGTTATGGACTTTTTTTTTTTTTTTTACAAAATATTTTCCAAAGTAATGATTTACTTTGGATATTTATTATTTACTTTGGATATTAAATATTATTTAATATTTTAAAATATTAAAAAACCTTTGAAATGGTAACTGTGATAAGATAAATAATGGCCCCCAAATGTTTGCTTCCTAGCCCTGCAAACCTGTGAATATGTCTTGTTGTATGGCAAGGGGGAATTAAGGCAGCAGATGGGATTAAATCTGTGGCTCAGGTGATCCTGGAATGGGGGGAGTGTCCCAGGTTATCCAGATGGGCCCTGTGTAATCACAAGGGTCCCTGTGAGACAGAGTGATGTGACAATGCTCTCCTCTGCTGGCCTCTTCTCTGAGGGTGAAGGGACCAGAAGGAAGTGTTCTGGATTTTGGATTTTTCAGATTTCAAATATTTGCATATATCTTGGGGATGGGACCCAGGTCTAAACCCAACCTTCATGTACAGTTTATATACATCTTATACACATAGGCCGAAGGTAATTTTTGACTATTTTGTATAATTTTTGTGCATGAAACAAAGTTTGCATTAAACACTTACATGAAGAATCTTCCACTGTGTCTTCACATCACAGAAAACTTTTTGGATTTCAGATTAGGGATGCTCAACCTGTAATTTGTTAGGGCAGCAAGGGGAAATGAATATATAACGATGTCACAAAAAAGCCTAATCCCTCAAGCTTTTGGGACAGGTCATATTAGGTTGTGAATTATACAGGACTATTGGCGCTCTGGATGCTCACAGTGGCTGCTAGTGGCTGGAAAGCGGCAGGTGCCCTCCGGCTTCTCCCTGTACACCAGGCTGCTTCTCTCATGAAGGGATAGAGTCTGCTTCCTTTTCTCTTTAGCAACAGAACCTGGCAGAATTAGCCTGAAGCAGAATTGCCTGCCTCCAGCCCCCTTGGAAGCCATTGCTGTTAGAAGCTGAACGCCTGAGCTGCCCAGTGGCTCGTGCCTGTAATCCTGGCACTCTGGGAGGCTCAGGTGGTAGATTGCCTGAGCTCAGGAGTTTGAGAGCAGCCTGAGCAAAGCAAGACCCTGTCTCTACTAAAAATAGAAAAAATAGTGGGGTGTTGTGGCAGTGCCTGTAGTGCCAGCTACTTGAGGCAAGAGAATTGCTTGAGCCAAAGAGTTTGAGGTTTCTGTGAGCTATGATGCCACGGCGCTCTACCCAGGGCAACGGAGTAAGACTCTATCTCAAAAAAAAAAAAGAAAGAAAGAAAGAAAGAAAGAAAGAAAGTAGCTAAACACCTGGTGGCCTGGCCCGTCCCTGGCCATCCCAGACACCTGGCAGCAGGGGCTCCAGACAGGAGTGAAGTCATCGTGGCCTCCAGCCCCAGTGGCCCCCTCCACGTGGTGAGGTACAGCAGTAGCCATCTCCACTGAGCACGGCCCCATGTGCAGAACTTTGAGCGAATGCCAGTCATGCTCGCTGGATCACTTATTGTTTCTCTTGTGTGCCAAGTGGTAGCTGGATCCCACACTCTTGGTGATAGAGATGATGCGGTGCCTGTCCTGTGTCCCCTCCAGCCTTTGAGGGATGAGCTAGCAAATAATCGAATGCGTGTTTAATTGCAAAAGGGGAAACCGAACACCCGAGAGCCAAAGTTGCTTTCCCAAGGCTACAGACTACGTGCAAAGGAGGTCTCACCCTCAGGGCCGGGGCTGCAGGCCTGCTGGGCAGGGTGGTTACTACGGCCCATCATTTCTTTTGTCCTAAAATTATCTCAGACAAACACTGAAGGACGTTGCATGGTTCTGCATGACTAAGTTTTAACAAAGTGAATGCTCATACTTTCCACGCACTATATTTTTTCTCGCTTTAAGGATACACATTTTCTTGGTGTAACCTCATATAAATCCTTATTACAGAGATAAACTGCAAATTTTGATTAGGTTTCAATGAGTAGAAAGTGATGTAGTCCAAATAAATGCAGGAATCACTGGGTTAGAAATCGATGGAGAGAATGCTCCCAGCTTTAGCAGCGCCTCTTCTTCTTTCTTCTAAAGAAGTTACAACACAGAAAGAATCTGATGAAACAGATGTCAATTTAAAGGCGCTTTCACTTCCGAGAGTCATTCTGATGAAACATACAATTCAGACAGGCTTAATTACTAAGGACACTGCCCTTTCTGACATGGCTTCTATTCCTTGGGTATGCTTTATTTTCTATTAATGGAGGATCAGACTGTCTTTGTTTTAAGCTTGCAGAATCCCCCTTTGTAGCTTACCATCACATTTGCAACATTAAATCTTCCATGTGAGGGGATAAGAGGATTTTCTTCATTCCCCTGTAGTTGGTGTGCACTGCCAGGAGCAGGGGATGGGAATACATATTTGATTCTTGTGATCTGAGCAGAAAAAGCCCTGTGTTGCTTGAGAATCAGATTACAACTGTCTTTCCCATAACCTTTTATTATGTGTTTAGGAAGACACAGTTGGGAGGTGTAGTGCTCCATTTAGATGGGTAAAAACGGGGTAAAGTTTATGAATGCTGTTCCTCTTCACAGCTGTTTCTAAGTGCAGACGAGTCTCCTTCAGCTGCTGTGGCAAATTACTACAGACTTAGTGGCTTGAGATCACACACTTATTAAAATATTCCAGGTTTGGAAGTCAGAGGCCCAGAGTGTGTCTCACTGGGCTTAAGGTGTCAGCTGGGCTCCTTCTGGAGGCTCGATGGGAGGGTCTGTTCTTTGCCTGTCCAGCTTTCAGAGACTGCCAGCGACCCTGGCTGTGGCCCCCTCCTCCATCTTCCTGGCTGGCAGTGTCACACATACCTTCTAATTGATCTGTTCCACCTGAATCCCTCTTTCACTTATGGAAATACTCGTGATTACATTTGGGACCCACCTGCGTCATCCAGGATAATCTCCCAATCTCAAGCCGCTATCTTTAATCACATCTGCAAAGTCCTTTGTGTCATGAAATGAAACATGTTTACAGGTGTTGAAATCAGGATGTGGACATCTTTGGGGGTCATTATTCCACCAGCTGTACTGAAATTTTCACAAATGGTTGCTGGGCTGCTCCACTGGGACTCTCCCCACACTGTCTTGCTTGCTGAACCTTCTCTCGTGGGGTTAAGGCCTCAAGTTCTGGCTGCTGGCCTGGGGCTCCATCCCTCCATGTCCCTCCATGGACACCACTTCTCTCCCCTCCAGCCTGCTGGGACCAAGAGTGATGCCGTCAGGAGTGGCCTTGGTTTGCCAGGGCAGTTTCCGTGGTGCTTCCCTCTGTGTCTCCTGTAGCTGGGCACCTGGTGTGGAGCCACCTACCCCTCCTCTCAGATTTCTTGAAGGAGGACTTTCCGGAGGCCTCGTGAAGCTGCTCGGACAGCTCGGCGTCCAGGCAACTCTGCACCTTGCCATTCCTTCCAGCTTGCCTGGTGTTGCAATGGCCCCTTCGGCTCCAGAGGAGGAGTTTTCCCAGGCTTGCTGGGGACACAGTCTTCCTAATCTTGGCTCCTTCTTTGTTTTTGTCGTGGTAAAATACACATAACAAAACTGACCATGTTAATTGTTGAAGTGTACAGTTAGTGGTATTAAATACATTCATAATGTTGTGCAACCAGCACCACCATTCATCTCTAGAATTCTTTTCATCTTGCAAAACTGGAACTCTGTTCCCATTAAACAATAATTTTCCATTCTCCCCTCCCCCTAGCCTCTGGAAAACACTACTCTACATTCTGCCTTCCCGATTTTGACCGCCCTAAGTACCTTATGTAAGTGGAATCATACGGGATTGTCCTCCTGTGACTGGCTTGTATGACTTAGCATAATGTCTTCAGGGTTCACCCATGTTGTAGCATGTGTCAGGATATTCTTTCTTTTTAAGGCTGGATAATATTCCACTGTATGTGTATACACCACATTTTGCTTTTCCATTCACGCATTGGAGGGCAGTTGGGTCGCTTTCACTTCTTGGCTATTGTGAATAATGACACTATAATTATGAATGTGCAACATTCTCTTAAAGTCCCTGGTTTTAATGATTTGGAGGTATATGCCCAGAATGGAGTTGTTGGATCACACGGTAATTCCGCGTTGAAGTTTTTGAGAGACCACCACAGAGTTTCCCAGTGGCTGCGCCATTACACATTCCTAACAACAATTGACAAGGGTTCCAATTTCTCCAATCCTCACCAAAACGCTATTTTCTGGGGTTTTATTGATAGCAGCTCTCCTATTTTCTGGGGTTTTATTGATAGCAGCTCTCCAAGATATGGTGGTATCTTGGCACCTTTTTTGACAGTGGATCTCTCTTTTTGACAGTAGTCCCTGCCTATCTGCTGAGATCACTATCTACCGGCCCCTCCTCCATCCCATGGAACTTTACTCCTGCATTCTGCCAAGACACTCACCCGAGGTGCTGGGCCCTGTCTGGCTGTGGATCACACCTGTCAGCATGCCATGCTAAAGGCCAGAGGACTGAGCCAACTCACTCCTCCGGGGCCTGCCTTACCCTGATGGAGGCCCCTGGCTTGGACTATTTTGCTATCTTCTTGTAATCACAGATTAGGAAGCAAAGAACAAGCCAGGTCTTTATACTTTTCTGCTGAGGACATAAGATGAATGACAAATACTAATGTGAATGCAAAATCCAGACTCTGAAATAATTTGAAGAGGTTTATTCTGAGCCAAATTTGAGGACCATAACCCAGAGCCACGCTCAAGAGTTTTAAGCAAATGGACTTGCTATGGTTGAGTTATAGTTTGGTTTCATGTGTTTCTGGAAGACAGGAATTGTAGGTAATGTCATATACATTGGTTTGGTCTGCAAAGGTGGGATATTCCCAAAGTGAGGACTTACAAGTCAGAGGGAGGTTCAGGGATTCTGTATTCAACAATTGGCTGGGAGAGTTAAGCTTTGTCTAAAAGATCAGGAGTCAGCGGAGAGGAAAGTCTGAGTCAAGATAAGGGTCTTCTATCTCTCATGTGATGTTATACTGGAAGCAGGGTGGGGAGTAAACCACACTATGTTGGGTTAATACCCTCTGTTTGGTGAGATTTTATCATTTTTAGCTGTGATTCATCAGGTCTCCTTGGAAAGAAATTTTTGGGAAGAAAAAAAGGTCAAAGTTCAGTCCTTATTAACATAATAAGTAAATTGGAAATCATTTATTAGAGTATCCTTTGAGGTGATACTTCAAAGTACCATCCCAAAGATATTCCATATGGCACAGAGAGTCAAATGCAAAAGTAAAGTAATGAAAACAGTCTAGATAGGGAGATGAATATTTATTGGATTCCAGGATGAACATGGGCTTGGTAATTGTAATGCTTTGGGGAAAATTAGAGTCCCCCTGGGAAGAGCATCTTAATTGTTTAGAAAAGATGCCAGATAAGCCACTTGATGGGGAGGGAGATCCCCTTAGGGAGGGTGAGGGGATTGCAAAACTGCCTTCCAGGAAGCTAGGGAGCTTGCTAATGAGTTGACCTCATGTTCTGCTGAGAACTGGTAGATGGTTTAGGGAAAAATACCAGGCACAGAGCAGTGGAGGGGAGGGAATTTGAGGCTTTGGTGGAGTTAAGGAAAATATCAGGGGAGGGAGGTTGATTTGAATTTTTTAAAAATTAAAAACCTCTGATAACAACAAAAAAATGTACCATGAGCAGAAGTAAAAGTACATAACAAGCTAAGGGAAACATTGGCAACAAGTACGACTGAGGTTTAGCTCATATATTTTCTCTGCTCTTATGAAAAAGTACCAAGGCTCCAAAAGAAAACTGGTCAAGGACGTTGGGTCAGTGGGGCCTCTGGGAAGGCAGAAGAGGATGCATTGGAGGCTTCTATTAGGGAAAATGAGGGCAAGAGGGGGCCAAGGGAGGGATCTGACAGGAGGTGAGGCTCCAGGGAAAGAGAAAGAGAAGGTTGGAAGGGCGTGTCCTGGACACCCCGTCTGCCTGCCTCTGGTCCAGGAGCCAAAGTCTAGGGAGTCCCAGGTTTGCAGGAACAGGCTGAGAATAATGTCTCTGTCATGCCCACAGTAGCAGTCCAGCAGCAGCAAGGCCTGTGTCCAGAGCAGCAGCTGGGCCCTGGGTCACTCTCTGTGGTTGGAGTTTGAAGATGCATTTTCATGGCCAGTACAAACATGACAAGACAGTCCCCAAAGAAGGCATGGAGATGGCCAAGAAGCATTTTAGCATCTTATGTAGGGTGTCCCACCCCCAAAAGGCAGGTCCAGGAATGGAGGCCAGCAGCTCCACAGGCTGCCCACTGAAAGTCTCCATGCTGAGGAATAAGAGATCTTCCATGCTGTCCTCAGAGTCTAAACTTAACCCCTCAGGATCACAGATCTTTGAATTTCAAGAATGAATTCCCTCTTAGGGCACCTCCGACTCCGTGGCCACCCAGCCTGTATTTGAATACTTCCCACAACAGGGACCTCACTCACATCTGAGGGTTTTCTAGACAAGTCATGAAGAGCCATCCTACACAAAGCAGAGTCCATAGGCCACGGCTTCTGCACAACCTTTTCAGAAATGCAGAGCATGAGGCCTACCCTGGCCCTACCAAGTAGGATCCTATCTAAGAGAATCTGAATCTCTGTGGATCACAAGAGCTTTGTGTGCCTGATCTAGTGTGAGAAGCTGTATCTTGTAGCCACTCCTGCAGACAGAGCCAACACCAGCTTCTCTCCAACTCTTACCCGTGGAGCCAGTCTTGCTCTGTAAACCCACATGAGATGGCCCTGCTCTGTTCTCACACAGCAATGATGGTGAGTATCAGCCTTGGCCATCGGTTCCCACCAGGCTGGAGGTTCTAGCCTGGAGCAGTGAGCAGTGGAGGGAGGAGCTCTTTCTCTATATGGACAGAGTGGGGGAAGGAATGACTGATTTAGGGGATGAAGTGAAGAACTTTTTGATTATGATTTAAGGTTGGTGAATAAATGTGAACTTAAAGGAGACAATCCTTTAGGATGGATCCTGAGTGGCTAACTGGACCCAAACTAAAAATACAGCCAAGTGACTATTTGCTGCCTAGAGGTCACATACCAACTCTGAGTTCCCTGTAAATCTACAGCTCTGTTCAACTTCAGGACTTCCAGAGCTCACCTGCCTCAACCAATTAGAGCTCGGCTGCCTTGACCAATCAGGACTCAGCTGTACAACCAATCAGAACTAAGCAAATTTGAATCCTTGATTTACATTAACAGACCTGACTGGGAACTTGGGTGGGAATTTTCCCACTAAAACCTGGGGTCTCCCCTTGTTCCCTCCACTGCACCATTCAAACCATAGGCTGTGCGTCTGTGGTTTGCAAGCTGTTAGCTGGAATACTCTTTTTTCTCCTTTTTAACAGAGAGAACTTTGGTTCACAAGTTTGTGGGGAAGAATGGTCCAAGTTGTCAGGACCTTGAATGTCAGTCTGAGGACTTTATTCCCTGAAGAACAGATAGCATGGGTATAGGAGGGCAATGCCCACATTATTCTTCATCCAGACTCCTTCTTCAGCCCAGGCCCAGATCCTCCATCCCAGCTGCCCCACCTGGATGGCTCCTAAGAACTTTGCTATGGACTGAATTATGATCCCTCAAGATTCATAGGTTGAAGTGTTAACCCCAGTATGACTCTATTTGGAGATAGAGCCTTTAAGAAGGTAATTAAAGTTAAATAAGGTCCCCTGATAGGATTCGGGTCTTTATAAGAAGGGACATCAGAGAGCTATCCCTGGTGCACACACACACTCTCTCTCAGCCTTGGGAAGACACAGAGCAAAAGTGTTCATCTGCAAGCCAGAGAATGGTCCTTACCCGAGACCAGAACACCTGGGACCTTTATCTCAGATGTTCAGCCTCCAGGACCGGGAGAAGTACATCTCCGTTGTTTAAACCACCCCATCTGTGGTGTTTTGTATTAGTCTGTACTTAGACAAGCCTAAAATGTGGTATCTTCTTCAGAGAATTTAAGGATTTCTCCCCAAACCAACCCTACTCTACGTCCCTTCTCATTGACCAGCACTGCCACCCGCCCACCTTCCCAGCTGGGGAAGACCCTGACTCTTCCTACTTCTCTTCCCCCATGTCTAAGAAACTGATACGTTATTTTGATTTTAATCCTTCATATTCTTTTTAATCCTTGATGTAAGACGCCCTGATCTGGGTGATGTCGGCAGCTTTCTAGGTGACTTTGCTGCCTCCGAGTCCTGCCCTGTGCACTGTGGGCATGTTTTTAGATCTTTGTAAAAGTGCTCATTTAATCAAGTCACCCCATTGTCTACACACTCCCACCGCCCTTCTGCTTCAGGAAGACACTGCTCCGCTGTACAAATGTGCCAAGCTAACCTACCTCGCGGGCCTCTTAGTTCTTGTTGGCCATTCTCCCTGTTCTCTGACATGACCAGTGACCCAGGGCCTGACTCTGCCAGGCTGCCTGCCTGTGTGTGTGCCTTGGCCCATGTGCTTTCATCTGCCTGGAGCAGAGGTCCTCAACCTTTTTAAATAGGGGGTCAGTTCACTGTCCCTCAGACTGTTGGAGGGCTGGACTGTGGACCAGGACCAGTCTGCTGCTAAGCAGGACAGGCAGCAGCAGCAAAAACACCCAGAGGGCCGGATAAATGTCCTAAGAGGGCCACATGTGGCCTGCGGGCCGTAGTTTGAGGATGCCTGGCCTGGAGTGTCCTTTCTGCTCCTACCTTTTTACCCCAATCTCATGCCCTTGGCTGAGTTCTTTTGGTAAGCGCCTCCCTAAGTTCTTTTGGTGAGTTCTTTTGGACTCAGCCCTCCAGGGCAGTGGCCTCCTGGCCCCTGTGGCTGCCCAGTACTTGAGATGTGGCCAGTTCCACTGGGAATGGAATTTCTAAGCTATAATTATAAACTATTCAGCATATTTAGCATAATTTTATATCAATTACATGATGAATCTGGAATAAGAATATTTTGGATATATTTAGTTAAAATACATTAGTAAAACTAACTTCATCCTTTTACACTTTTTGAAAAAACGGAGCTCCAAGACAATTCCAGAAATGTGGCTTGCATTTATGGCTCACATTATATTTCTACTGGACAGGCTGCTCTGGTGGGGTGAGATGCTTCTCTTGTGTGTTCTCAAAGGGCCCTGTCCTCACTCCTGGCATAAACATATCAGACTGCCCCGTTACACCAATCCGATCCCTTGAGTATCTTCTTCAATAGCATCTGTTTCTTGAAGGAGCACCCCAGGTCCTGACCAGTGTGTTTCAGCTGTTCTCCTCATCACTTATTCATAGCGACCCACACCTAGGAGGTGCTGCAGAAACATGAGTGGGAGGAAGGAAGGTAGGAGTGTAGGAAGCAAGGGAAGGAGGGAGGGAGGGAGTGAAGAAAGGAAGCTGAGTAGGGAGAAGGACAGCGGGAAGTAGCATGGACCTGAGCATTCAGAGTGGGGCAGTGCCACACCCAGGAGGCTGAGAGGACAGCAAAGGGCTTTCCCCAGGCTGGGAGGGTACAAAGGTCTTACTGGCCTGGATGGAGAGAAGCCAAGGAAGGAGGGACTCGGCTAGTGCTGGGGCCAGAGCAGCCCTCATGGCAGCCTGTGTGGGGAATAGCTGTGCCGTGCCAGGTGTGCACTCATTTATACCCCAGGAGGCCTGGCAGAGAAATGCTTGGTCTTCTAACATAATGCAAAAAATAACTTTCTAGACATCATTATTTCGGGAGAAGGTACCTTCTTCCTCATCTTTCTGTCCACATGATGAAAGCCTAATGGAATTCAGAATTTATCTACCTGGCAGATCTTTTTATGTTTTTTTGGCTCAGGCCATAAATCAACCTGAGTCTGTCTGAGTACATCAAGTCCAGTTGGCAAGGGACAGTGGTCTCAGATGCTGCCCGTCTCTGCAGTCTTACTGGCGGAGACAGCTCAGCGTGCTGACAGCTCTTGCCTTGGACAGAGCATTCCATGTGGTGTAATTAAACGCATGCCCTGCACAACCACGTAAGGTGAGTTAGGTGGGTTAAAAGAATCCATGCAGTGGGGAAGACATCAAGTAAAACTACCATCCTATTTAACATAGTGGAATTGGTCCAGTGATAATTTATACAAAATGCATGTCCCAAAATGAGGAGGCAAGATGTGTTTCGAGCATACCTAAAGTAAGTGACACATGTTTACCCTTCTTCCACTAGAAGTTGGCTAGCTCTACACCTGGATTCCAGTTACCATTGCTTAGAATGCTCTTTCCTTCTGGATTATAGAAACAAATAGAGCATATAATTTTTTTTCAGCCGAGGTTTAGTTAAGAATTCCAATCCAAGTATTTTGAAGACTGAGATGTTAGTATCAGGTTGTTAGAGGCTTAGGCAGTTTTTAGAAGATGGGGATGCCAAGACCAGGGCAAATCCTGAAAAGTGGGGCTCTCTTTGGTCTTAGCTGCCTTCAGTACCCACATAAGGACCTGTGAATCCTCTCAGCAAGATGTCTGAAACCCCAAGAGCCTCCATGAATTCCTCAGAGCCCCCAGTCCCAAAGAGGAGTGTTTCCTGACAATGCTTCTTGGCAAGGGAAAAACCCCATACCCTCTATTGAGGGAGAATTAAAAGCTTCTCTTTCTCTTCTGCCTTCCAAGTTTTATGGGAGGCTTCTAATGGTAGAACCCAACCCAATTTCAGGGGATGTGTGCACACATGTAGTTTCCAAGCTTTAGCCACTTCGGCTTGGGGTGGGGAAGTTCAGATGTGTAGGTAGACATATGTGTATCTGGAAGGTATCTGGAATATGTAAGTGGCTTTTAGTTTATTTGTTCACAATTGAGAACCTATTTTCATGCAAAAACTTCTCATGCTGATGGTAAATCTTTATTCTTGTCTTTCAAATCATAAACAGGAGTGTTAAAGCTGACTATGATCAGAAGCTTGCACCAAATTGTACCAGACTTTAAAAAATTCAGACTTACCATGCATTACCTAGGCGTGAAAGTTGTTGTACCTCTTCCTTCCACGGAGTCTGTGTTTGTACAATGGAGAAGGGCATCATTTAATAGAGGTTCAACTTAAAGCAAATAAAATGTAAGCAGCACCATATAAGGGCATGCACGCTCAGCTGTAACTGTCTTGCTTTCTGCCCCCTATCTGTAACGCAAGGGGTTTTCATTAGGGGACGACAGAGCTGAGAGTTGCAAGATGAGTGGGGGAGAATTTGGGGAAGGCAGGAGATCCAATCAGAAAGAGTTGTGTACTCAAAGCAGGGAGGCTTGAAACACTTTTGGGGAACCACGGTTAGATTTGCATGATTGGATCTTTAGCTGGGAAGGGGAAGCATGAAGAGATGAAGTGATAGCCCGGGCACAAGCTTGATTATTAGGTCACATGGTTAACACCACGGGTTTTAGATTTTTATCCTAAAGGAAGTGGGACCAAGTAAAAATAAGGCATAGTTTCTGAAGGCCAGGAGCTTGTAGTCTACTTGGAGATATTGAGGTAATTTAAATATGAGAAGGTAAATGTTAGCAGAACTCCTGCATTTCACATGGCAGAGGGTTCTGGTCACATTACCGTCTATAAAAGGAGGTCCCAGTGCTGTGTGGCTCACAGCTTGCACAGGCTCCAGGGTGGCTCTGGTTGCTAAGACAGGCTAAGCACCAACTGCGGCCTGGCAGAGAAATGCTTGATCTTCTAACATAATGCAAAAAATAACTTTCTAGACATCATTATTTCGGGAGAAGGTACCTTCTTCCTCATCTTTCTGTCCACATGATG
>NW_003852500.1:6514143-6516542 GCF_000181295.1 Otolemur garnettii
TTACCGTCTATAAAAGCAGGTCCCAGTGCTGTGTGGCTCACAGCTTGCACAGGCTCCAGGGTGGCTCTGGTTGCTAAGACAGGCTAAGCACCAACTGCTGTCTGTGTACATTGAAAGGAAGACCTCATTTACCATTGATTAAGCAGAGTAAATTTCCAGAAGGAGTGAGATCTAGTCTAAGACCTGAATTATCAGTGGGAGTTAGCAATTTGAGAGAGGGCAAAAAAGGAGATAAAAGCTTTCAAGATAAAAGTTTCAACATGTGGAAAGGCCTGGAAGCCTAGGAGAAGGTGCACAGTCTGCTTGGTGCCTGGAGGGCATGAGGGCAGAGGGCCGGTAGCACTGTGCATGGTGGGTAGAGATGGACTGGGACACAGAGGTCTGGAGCTCAGAAAACAGGTATAGACCAGAAGGAGATGGACAAGTCACTGGCCTGCAGGGAGGGGTCATGCAGAGGGGTGAGTTGTAAAGATGGGAAAGGGAGGAAGGATGGAGCCTTGATATCTACACATATCAGCACGAGAGGGATGGATGGGTGGAAAAGAACCTTATTTGGCTGAGACTAGGAGTATTCTGTACACAGAAGAAATAAGTGTCCAATGTTGATTTATTTTAAACTTTCCATTGGGTTTCGCTGCTGAGAGGTCATTGGTGACCTCTGTGAGACCTGTCTTCAGGGTATTTTGAGGAAGGAAGGGTGGCTGGAACGAACTATGAGAAGAGAGGTATTTACTTATTCTTTAAGAAGCTGGCCAGTGACGGGAGGACAAACAGAAAACACAGTAGACGGGAGAGATAAGCGGCAACTTTTCCTCCCTTTTTCAGATGAGTGCGGTGTGAACACATTTATATGCTATCAGGTAACTCAGCAGACAGATGTAGAGAATACAGGAAAGCGAGAGGGAGATTATGAACGAAGCTCTGTAGCACACACATGCTGGGTGTGAGTGTGGGGAGGGGCACTCTGTCTGGTGTGGATCCGGAAAACAGGTAGACTTTATGTTCAAAGAAGGAACAATGGGGGGGGTGCCTGTGGCTCAAAGGAGTAGGACTCTGGCCCCATATGCTGGAGGTGGTGGGTTCAAACCTAGCCCCAGACAAAAAAAAGAAAAAAAAAGGAACAATAGGCTATTAACGTATTTCTTAACTAAGTTATGAACTGGAGGAGTTCCTGCTCCATGTCTATCAGATTACCCCAGAGACAGATTCTGAGATGGAGATTCGCACACAGGAGGTTTTGGGGTGCCATTTCAGGAACAAAGTCCTGAAGGGTGAGGGAAGCAGAGAGAGAGAGAGACGGAACTGTGGTGAGGCTGCAGCAGAGGCCTCCGATGACAGGGCAGGGGGCTCTGGACTGGGATGACCCTTTGGAGTTGTCCTGCTTTGAGGCAGGAAGCTGAGCTTTTATACCCCTGGGTCAACAAAGCACTGGATTCAGGCCATTTCTTGGGAGAGGCATGTTCTTGGGAGAGGGAGCTCTCTGCATGAGGGAAATTCGCCGGAGATGAATTCAGTTGACAGTGATCAGCTGTTACAAAGCGTGGTCTACACTACCCCGCTTATTTTCCCTGTGAACTAGTTGGTCATAGGAGTAATGAGAGAGGAGATGAGGCCAGGGTACTCAGAGTGGTGAGCATTAGAACTGGTTTTGCTTTACATAAGAAAATCTTCCGAGAGAGAGAGATGGGACATGGGGGAGTCTTGCCTCGTGTGGGAAACAGCACAGAGGGACTCTGGCTATTAAACAGTTGGCAAGCTCAGCTTCACAATAAAATAGAAGGTTAAATTCATGTCCAACGATGGCTGTGACTACTTTGAGATAACATACATGAGTGCACTTTAAAGACTGCATTACTAAAGACATCAGAATATCACCTTCTAAGTAAAAAAAAACATACTTTATAAACCAACTGATAAATTTTTATCTTACTTAGAGGAGAAAGAGGCCTTAGAGCTATTATAACACTTTATTTTAAAAATAGCTGGAGTTTTTATTGATAAAATATCTACATATGTGAATGACAATTCAAATACAGACAAAAGAGAATAAAGGGAAGACAACCCCCCCATCCCACCCCCTCAGAGCCCCCCTCCTCTAATGGTCATTCTCCAAAACAGCTACTCTTACAACTTTCTCACACATCCTTTTGAGAATGTTTAAAACACTTAAAGCCATGTATCCCCGTCCTTTTGATGAAGTGGGGAGCACTGTAGAGCATTTTGCACTTGCTCTTCATTTTAGCAGCAATCCTATAGAATTCACATTGGGGCATATAGATCTTGCTCATTCTACATGGCTGTCCCGTGCTTGACTATGGGGCTGTGCTGTTATTTATCTCAGTGGTCCTCTACGAAGGGCCTGCTTGTGTCCAGTCCACGTATGGCCACTGACATCAAAG
>NW_003852500.1:6520147-6525764 GCF_000181295.1 Otolemur garnettii
TGCTACCTTAGCCTCCTGCTTGTACAAAAACATTGGAACAGGGAGCTGAAGCCCCCAAACTGAACAAGTCATGGAAAAAAACAAGCAATCAATTACATGTGTATGCATGTATTTGTAGGCAGGGCTGTTCATGCAAAGGACTCTCTGTGAGGGTATACGTGAAAGAGATTTACATAACATAGCCCAGAAGAAATTCCAGGAGCTCAAGCCTATCTCTGTTCAAGTGACCGACTGGAATTCTTGGAAGTGCTGTCTGGCTGTGGAGGAAAACCAGGTGGTGGTAACTGCTTCACCATGTGGCACTGAGGGGCAAGACTTGGGGACCAGCATGAATTAATCACAGATTTTTAGGATGTCATCACATTCCTCGTGTCTGGCTTTGGTGAATTCCAAAGCGAATGCTGGGAGAGAATTTTGGTTTCAATATTTTCTTTTTAAAATGCCAGTGTTGCAATTGTAAGCTTCCTTTGATGTCAAGAGCCCAGAACCTCTGCAGGGACCCACTGCACCTGGCAGATGCGTTCAGTGCCTTCCGCAGAAGGGATATTGAGCAACAGACCAACCTGGCCTACGGACTCCACCAGGAAAGGAGTAGAGGATGTGCAGGGCCTTCGCTGGGGAGCAGCGCCCAAGATTCTTCCACTGAGGCATAGTTCCCATGTAGAGGCCCGTCTTCTATTCTTCAGTCAGCCTTTAAAAGGGACGCATTCCCTACCTCTCCCACAGATGAGCACAATTGTGAGAACTACAAGCTTGCCCTTGCCATCCCTTCTTGCCAGTTTGCGGAGTGACCCTAAAAGTGAATGAACTACCAAGAAGGGCAAAACATGCCTCCAGGGAGGTGGACTCAGGTGAGCTAGTCTGTCCACAGGCTGAGCGAAATCAGCTTGATAATCACCAGACAATCAACCCTTGTGAAAACATTTAATGGAACTTAACAGAGCTTGTATTACATTAAAGTTACAGAGAATAACTATGGTCATTTTCGAAGATTGCTTCTGGCTTTATCGAGTCCTAGAGTCTTGGTTTTCTGAGACTTACATGTTTAGTTTTGATTATTTTGTTCATGTGCAACATCATTTTATAAAGTCTTTGATGCAGTTTACATATGTACATACTTATAAGGAGATAAAATATACACAAGGAGACTTCCAGGTCATGAGTGAAGCTTGCTACCCAAGGAGTAGCTATCCAAGCTTGCTGGACCAAGGAGTCCATCCCATCTGTCACCCAAATCAATCAACAGAGCCCCAGATGAGAGATCAATAGTTTCACTTTTATTTACAGAAAAGTCCACCCAGAAAACAGCAAGGATATTTCCTCAAAGGACTGTTCTGCCCTCCTCTTTCCCTTTGCTACTTTTTATTCTTACAGTAACAGTAAATACCAGCAATGTTATTATTTATCATAGTATATGTTAAACAGATTTTTTTCATAGGTTACAAGGTTATATAACATCCTTCTATCTTAAAATGGTTATGTTTTTAAAGCATTTTTATTCTAGACTAAATTTATAGTTAGTCAACGTTTCACTGGGTGCACAGAGTGCTCTGGGTTTTTGACCAGTACCGTGGAGTGCAATTCCCCAACTTACATATGACAGTAGGTCTTAGAAGTGAATGAACAATCTCTGGATGTCAGCACGGAGGCTCATCTGGCCTTGTTAGGGATTGTTCAGGTTAACAGTGACTGGTAACACTACCTATGGCTAAATAAATCTCTTCCACCTTCCAGAGGCATTCCTAGGAAATACAGAAGGTGCAAAGCCTCTAGCACCAGAAACAAGGAGCTTGATCATTGAGTCCAGCTGTGGAACTTTCACAAATGATTTATGTACAGCTCACATCTAAAGCTTTGAAACAATATAGGAGGTTAGAAAGGAAGGAGAAGGGAGACGGTTTGCATTCACCCCACCTGTAGGGTCTTATCATGGAGACCCGGTCCCAGGGGTCAACCAGAAAGCTTGGTCACCAAGCTCTAGTAAGAGGATTTGCTTCCAGAGACACTCAACGCTTTCCTTACCCAACTGCTCTCCTGTCCTAGCCACCCAATGGCAATTTTCTCTCTTGTCACATCTATAAAAGACATTGTTACTTGGGTGAAAGTGTTTGTACAGTGACTCACAGCATAGTGGAACTGAGCTCAATGGTAGAAGTAAAGGAACCAAGTAGGTGCGATGGGCCTCCCCACTCTGGGGACTGCCACTGTGCGTGAAGCATCTCTAAAGGCAACTGGAAGGGCAGTGAAGGCGTCCACTCAGGAGCACCTTCTCCTGTTCATATCCCGCACACTGGACAGGCCAAACCAGCCCAAGAGTGACTCACAAAGTAAATGCCTGGGAGAAAAATTTCAACCGCAGGTAACATAGGACAACCTGTTCCTCTCCTTCAAATCCGGCAGGGGAGAAAAAGGGAACTTTTTTGCATCTGTTGGCAAAGAACTCTTGGAGTTTTTTTTTGTTCTATTATGACTTTAATGGAGTAGTGAAAAGATGCTGGGAGAGTTATTTTCTTGTTCTGTTCCTAATTTAATAAAATAGCGGGAAGATACTAGGACTAAAAGAGGAATGTGATTATTCTAAGGATATAGAGAAAATGATTTACCACCTACAGAAGAAAAAATGTAGAACTGTCTAAGATTAGGTTACAGAATTAAAATCTGTAACATAAAGAGTAAAAAAAGAGTTGGCAAGGGAAAAAGCCATGAGCTCAGGCCCAGGTACATAGGTTATCTAAGAAAGTAGAACAGATACTCACATAGGCCATGATGAGAGGAATAGAGTAAATATTGAGAATGGAAAATCCAATTTATGACTAATATGCATTCTGCAAATGAAAGCTAAAAGAAATGTAGCAGAAAAAGACCCATCACATGGAAGAACGCTTTCCTGAGTTTATAAAAAAAAAAATCTGGACTTTTTGAGTAAAATGAATCATCTTGTGAATAGACATCTACATGCAGATAGATTCTGTCCAAATGTTTTAATTTCAGTGATGATGAATAACCTCCCCAAGTCACACTTGCAGGAAAAAAGGATAATCACCAGAAAATATGTAGAAGAAATCTCCTAGAGACTTTAGACAATCTCTTCCAACATTGAGCACTGGACGACACTGCAGAGATTCCTGTGGATTTTCCTGGGGAAAGATGTAGAGATTTAAACTTTCTATCTGGCCTGTAAGAAAGACATGCTTAGTTAACAAAGGCCTTTCTTGAAAAACCTACTGGTATAATGAGAAGTGAAGGCAAATATTTAGTCACAGGGAACTCATAAAAGGTTTGTAGTTAGGATTATTCCAGGTATGCAAATAGAGCTACATAATAAATAGTCTTATAAATAAACAGTCAAACTTGTGCAAAATTAAAAAAATTAAATTAGAAGCTACATGACAGTTGAATAGCAAAATCATAACTGGCATAAGCACATGAGTGAAAGCATGTAAAAATTCCTCATCTAAGAGTATGCTCAAAAGTCATTAAATTTTGTCAAATTTGACAATTAGGAAAAATAAAGGAAGATGTTTGTTTTGGAACACTTTAAAGGATACCAGAAGTAAATTTCAAACAGGACACATGCTTCCAGATCACTGGAGAAAATAAAAAACAAAGCAAAGGTCCTTAAGAAAAATACAAAGGAAACAATAAAAGAATATCAAAGCAGAAAGCATAAAACAAGATGATAGAATCAAGAGCCAAATATACATATGTTAAATCACTCAGGTTAGGTTAAGAAACAGAATTCAATTATAGTCAACATAAAATAAAACGAAACCAAAGAAAACCAGGCACAATTTCCCTCCTTCGCCAGTGGTCCAAATGCAACCCCAAAAGACCACTTTCATCAAAAGTAGCATTCAGTGCAAAAAACAAACAAATAGCAACAGCAAAAATAACTAACAAGGAGGGAGAAAGTGACATTATTGATGAAAGGTACAATTAACAAAGAGATAATATAAATAGACATACATGTGTAAAATAAGAACACCATTAAAGATTAAGCAGAAGTTCTGAGAAAGCTGGTAGCTAAGGGACATATTTACAGAACTTCCCTCTTGGAATGCACCCCAAAGAGTCCTGCATAAGGAAAGAGTCATCTACAAAACATAGGGGAAAAACCTCAACTTCGATAATGGATGGAAAAATATATACAAAATCCTCCACGTATTAGACCGAAGAAAAGGAAGGGTGGATGTCTGTCCTCATCTAGGGGAAGATTTAGCTCCTGGAGGTGAGAGATGGCTGACACTTCTACAAATACCCTTCAACTTGGAGAGGGAGGCCTGGGTTATGGATGAGTTAGGGCCCATTTCCATAGCATCCAAGGAATCAGAAAGGTGTGGCTGAAAAGGGACCATGTGGCCTTGTCATTTAGGTTTTCTGTGATTGGGAGGAGTGACTGCAGATGGGGTGGAGCAGAAAAAAACCAGGAACAGTACCCTGACGGTTCACTTTTCATCTGCAGAACAAGTCCACTGTGTGGAAATCTTCCTCCCCAGACGAGCTGTTCACACTAGTTTATGCTAGCTGACCTGCTTGTCCAAGAGGAGAAACGCTGAAATTGAAATGGAGAATTTCCACAAGTGCCATCAACCTGCCAAAGGAACCACCTCAGGGCACAGCGGGTTCAGCATTGAATGTGAAAAGCCCAGAGACCAAGTTCAGAAAGTATCTGAGGCTTACTTCCAGGGTCTCCAGCAATCAGGAGCTTTGTTTGCCATCTACCTTTTTGTGGGTGTCCTCCAAAGTTGTTACGTTGGCAGCATTACACCATCACTAGAAGACTCCAGAAGAAACTACCCCAAAGCTGCACTGCTTCTCCGTCCCTCCAAAGGGACTAGGGGGCAGAAGCTGAGGGAGGTGGAGTTCAAAGATGGCAGGCAGGTTCTGCCCGGGAGGAACTGAAGTCCCTGTGGCTGGAAATTTACAAGCGGTGGCTGGGCTACCATTGGGTGGAGATGTCTGTTCCTTGAGCTTAATTTTTGCTGTGACTAGGAAGAACAGGACATGGGAGAAGAACACAGCAAAAGCACCTCGGCTCCGACTGAAGCTGGGTGGCACCCGGCACGTTGTTTCCGAGCTCTGTGACGCCCCCCCGCCATGGGGCAGCCTTCCCCAAGACCCTGTGCCGAGGAGGGGGTCTGCATGGCCTGCAAACCGTGTGTGGTCCCTCTCCCCTGGCGCTGGAAGTCTACTGTCCGAGGTAAATTAGCAGCTGCTGAACCTTAACCTGGCAGGGCAGGGTAGGTCTCCGAAATGCCTTTGCGCCCTCCTTCCCCATCAGTGTTCAGGGATAATGAGAAAGACCCTGTTTATTTTCTTTTGTTTTTACTTTTTTGGGTCAGCTTTACCGCGACAGAAAAGTAAGATAAATGGCCCCACAGCTACGGAGAGTGACTGGTGCAAAGACTGAACATGTGCCGAGTTTATGAGGGGGAAATCGGAGCCAGCGGGGTTTCTCAGTGACCTGGAAGCCCCCAGCCCATGGGAGTCTCTCTGTGTCTGAATCCCCTCTGGTCTCAGGAAAGCACGTGTAAAGGGCAGGGCTGTGGATGGGTCTGTGAGAAGTCATTTCTCTCTTGTTTGTTGAGGTCGCACACCAGAGGATGTCTGCATCTCA
>NW_003852500.1:6526247-6530913 GCF_000181295.1 Otolemur garnettii
GCTATTCTGCACACGGCTTTGCTGTAGGCAGCAGCCCTGGCTTCCCTGAAAGACTGTGAACTCTGTGGGGGAGAGAAAAACATCTGACTTAGCCTCAGCTCACTTGGGAGGCCCAAGTACTTTGGTTTTTCTCCTTGGGCTCTTGTCTTATACTTGTCCGTGGAGCAGCAGACTGAGACCTTAACTCTGGCTTATCCCCAGCTGGCACGATATGGGCATGAGAGTGACCCCACCCACCCAAGGCACCCAGCTCTACTTGCACGCCCAGAGCCCAGTGGGACACCTGTCCTTTCTTTCCAAACACCCAATGTTCTCTCTTGTGGCTCCTGCCCTTGACTGGCTGGGTGCTCCCACCCACCATTGCCCAGTCTCGGGGTCTCCACAGCTTCCTCTGTCACCTGCTTTCTGGGCTCAGTTTTCTTTCTTTCCAGGCCTGGAAGCCTTCCTATGGCATCAGCATCATAGGTCTTCATGAAGTAGTTGAGTGACTTTAGAAGTGTTACTAGATGCAGATACCTGGGGAATAATCAACGTTGTGACTGCGGTAAGTGAAGTAAGTCATGAGGCTGTTAACAGAGATGAGTTAGTTATCGGGAGGAAGGGGAGGGCAGGGACTAGCTTCACTGAAGAGGTGATAGGGGAGCATAGAGCCCGGTGGCCACAGGAAAAGAAGGTGAAGGATTCATTTTAATTAAAAGGGAGAAGCAAACGCAAAGGAATAAAGCATTCCTGTTCTCTCCTCCCATCCAAAAATTACAAACAGAATACATTTATTTATACTCTCCTATATTTTTTCTCTTTCCAAGGTAACTTTATACCATTATGGAATATCATTTAAGAGTCTTTTATCAATTAGAATTAAAAATATAAAAACAGTAAGAGCAGTGTTGTTTCAGACAATTCAGAACAATTTAAATCTCCATCTGGAAAGCACATCAGTGTTGGGCCCTTCTGTTCCTCCCTTCCCTCTCTCTCCTCTGCCAGCAGGGCCTCCCTTTAGCCAGCTGCATGTGTGCACAGGCTAAGGACGGCAGGACAGGGCGCCATGAGCGGGCAGCACAGTGGCTCTGGGTTGGCAGTGGCTTCCCACAGCGGCATGGCTCCGTCGTGGAATTCCCCTGCGCAGGGGTCCTCGGGTGACATCATGCATATCTGTGTTGTGATGTGTTCCGAGCATGTGAGTGTGAACTTTCTGTATGTACAGGAAGCAAAGGAAGGAAAGTGAATTTAAGAAAACAATGGTAATCTTAAAAAGAGATTTGATTTTAAACAAAAGCATGCCAGCCTGTCCCATACTTCTACTTATTTGGAAAGGGTGCTGTTGCTTTGTCTAGACAGGCTCCCTAACATGGAGCTGGGCCCTTCTGGGGCCTTTTTTGCAGTGCTTTGGGGTCAAGTTTGGCGCAAAATGGGCCCCTTGGGGGGTCCCAGGCCTACCTACCAGCACAGGGAAGCCAGAGAGAGATCTTTGCTTTTATGAGCTCCTGTGATGAAGCCCCACGGGGCTTGTGGGCTAATGGCATTATTCTTATTAACTATCGCATGTTTAATTCTCACAGGTTTTGTTATGGGTTTTATTTCCCATAGGAGAAAACAGCCTCTGAAAGTTGTTCGCTGCTTAAGCTCTCAGTACCAGTGAGAGGCAGAGCCCTGCTCAGTGTCAGTTGATGGCAAAGACTCACCACCCGGAGTGACAGAGAATGGGGCTGAGAAGAGGAGTGAGCATACTGCCGGGGGCAAAGTCTGTAATTGTCCTCGTGGGGTTTCACCAGGATAGTCCTGCTCATTAGCATGTTTGACCAACAGTTGATCCCCATAAGGGGAGTTGGGAAGATACAGAGAAAAATAGCAGGCATATGGTAAGAGTGTCAGGCTTTAATAGATGCAATGAATCAACGGGGGAAGAAACCGTCAAGTTGGGAGAAGAGAAACGGTCCCCCGGCATCCAGACTTAACACATTTGCTTTGGTTCCGCCTTCCACTCTGTAGTCCAACTGCTACATCATGTCAGAATGTTCTTGTCTTGAAATGATAATCTAATAATCTTGAAAACCTTCAGGGAGATTGAACATCAATTTGTTCCCTTCACTTTCTGCACTGAAAGTACAGTCTTTTGGAAATTTTCTTTGCCTCTATGGGTTTAAGCCCTGAGGGTCTGGCAACCTTGTCGTGGTTCAGAAGGAACTCGCACTGTCCTCTGGCCTGGTCAGCCTAGCTCCAGGCAGATACCTCTTGACCTCAGATTTTTCATCTTGCTGAGTTAAACTGGACTTTTAACCTCCTTTACAAGCTGCAACCAGTATGAGGACAGGGAAGCAGTTCTGTGTATGATGGAAATAATGCTCTTGGCTGCTGCTGCTTCTCTTCCTATTTAAGTCCTAAGGGACCTGGCTTTTTTACTTCTCTGAGATTTAGGACTCTTGAGGTTTTATTGTGCAAAGCAGAATTCTGTGTGGTTTTAGAAGGCAAGTCACTCTGAGTAATTCAAACCCTGTTTATCCAAACACAGAGGCCGAGGACCTCTTAGCAAGCCGGGTCCCACGTGATAAAGCTTTTGGCAGACAGTTGTTATCTGTCCTATGCGCTGCCTGTACTTTCCCCCAGCAAGTCCAATCGCCGTTTTTCCAAGTCAGCTGGGCCCTTTCTCTTCATAGGTGAGCATTTTGGGTGGGCGCGTGCAGATGCCTGTGTACGTGAGCATGGACCATGTGGTCATTTTAGAGAGATTCAAGGCTCTGGTTGTTTACTAAACCATGCAGCCAATGAGGTTCAGGGGGCAATTAAGAGAAATCTCCCTTGGCAGAAATGTGCCTGTTTGAGTCTGCTTCTCATTTTGGACAATTGGGAAAGGCAATCACTCAAGTTTTATTGATGCCAAAGAGTTTTTCACAGTCATCAATATGGGTTACAAAAATGATGTTGTTGACATCTTATTTCTGGGGTTTTTTCTTTCAGATAATTGTGAGCCCTCAAGCATCATATATTCTGAAATAAGGCAGTTCCACCCCATAAATGAACATTTTCAAGGCACTGCATACAATTGATCTTCTGAACATTCTGCCAAATCCCGGGCCGTTCATATATATCTGTATCTGTCAAGCCCATTCAGGTTTCCCCCCCTTGCTGTAAGACAGAGAGAACAAAATCTGAGAGCAAAATCAGAGTAAAATCTCATCTTGATTTCACTCAGAGGGGCATGAGATAAAATCCAAATCACACATGGACTCGTTCAGCTATTTCTTACCGGGCTGTATACAGTTTGGACATTGATTCCTAGGCTGTCATGGAGTCTGGCCTGCTCCCTCAAGCACCTTAGTGAGGTGTTCTAGACTCTGGTTTTCCCTCTTGGACTGAGCTGGGCTGGGGCTCTGGCTGGGAGCTCTGTACAGCTATGAGCAGCGAGGTCTCTGGGCACTACTGACACATCTTCCAGGTCACCCAGCAAGTGCTCACCTCCCCACCCAGGCTGGAAGAGGATACCTTTTTTCTCCATTTGCAGAGTGATAGCAGCCGGCCCTGCATCCTTGGCAGCAGCCTTCCGCCCCTTTCCTGAGAGGGCCAGGCTCTGGGCCAGTACATCAAGACAGGAGTGTGAGGCCAGCTCAGCCATGTGAGACATGTTGTCTTTGAGCTAAGGGCAGACTCGGGTTCAGCTTGCCACAGTGGCCCAGCAGGTCTTGGTGCCTGCCCCTCATGGGAGGGGAAGCCAGGTTGATCTCATGCAAGGGATGCCGTTTCCCTCAGGCCAGCTCCCTGAGGGATCACACTTGAGACCAGGTGCACAGGAAGCTGAGTCATGAGGGCCACCGTGGCTGCTCTCAGCCCGGGGAGCACAGGGGAGCTAATGCAGCATCAGAGTCGCACCATAAAAGTATAGGGATTTACTATCCCAGGAAGGAAAAGGGGTGACCCACACAATAGTATTAGCTGCTGAGCAACTCCACGAAAGTTGTAATTTTAGCTCTCTCTTATTTAAGATTAAAGAGCTAAGTGGAATAATGGGATAAGTTGAAGCTATTTGTCAGGTCAC
Source organism: Otolemur garnettii (assembly GCF_000181295.1). Classification (NCBI taxonomy): domain Eukaryota; kingdom Metazoa; phylum Chordata; class Mammalia; order Primates; family Galagidae; genus Otolemur; species Otolemur garnettii. Next base: position 6,530,278 of record NW_003852500.1, read on the forward strand.
AGAGATGATCTCATTTGCTATCATTACTAAATCTGGAGCCAATTTCAGAAACTGAAGCTATTTTCTCTATCAGTGGATACGCACTATTCTAGACTGCTCTGACCACTCTTTACAGAAATCCACGTGCCCACTGTGGGCACAGCTCTAGCTCCTTTTTGTAGAGAGAGAGAGAGCTGAAGTTTAAGTGAGATTCCCAAGGCCACAAAAGAGTTTAACAAGATCTGGACATTTTTCTCAAACCACCTTCTCTATCGCCCACCTAGAAATGTGCTTCTCCCTCCAGATGTGTGTAATGCTATGATCAGTTGCTGTGGAGACCACACTGTTGGGGGGGGGGGAAGAGGCCCTTACCCTCAATACCACAGTCAAATGCGCGGTAACATCAGTTATGGTGAAGCCTCTTTGTGGCCCCAATCCAGATCCCAGGACTCCAGCCAGCACAGGGCCTGCCAGTGTGGGAGCTGGACTGGGAGCCCCTTGGGGGAGCCTGGGTGGTCCAGCCCACCCCTGCCCAGTGGTCAAATGCTGACTTCACATGAGAGGCTGCTCCCGTCTGTTGGAGCAGATGAGGAACTCCTCCTGTGAATTGCCGATAAGAAAGAACATTTTAAATGAAAGGAGCCATTTGTAAATGCC
>NW_003852500.1:6531139-6545315 GCF_000181295.1 Otolemur garnettii
AATAATAATAAAAAAAGAATCTGGAAGTGTAAATGAGTGTGTTGACCACTGAGGGTCAGCACAGATTTTCTTTTTAATATAATGTTTCTATAAATGACAGAACTATGGGCTCAAAGCCCCTCACTCCCCCAAAGCAGCTGTCTTTAGCTTCTCTGCACAGTAGCCTATTGTAACAGCTCTTCCCAGCCAGTTTGCTCCATATGGCACTATACTGACCAGTTAAACCATCTTTCTTCTGGATTTTGAAAATGCAACACACACAGAGAGATGCTGACATTGAGCAAGTGCATGCCAGATGACCCAGAGAAGGGCTGTGGCATCAGACTGCAGGGCTGGTGGGAGGCTGGGGACACTCGACTGGCAACAGGGAGGGATGACACAGGGACAGAGCAAAGCTGGGTCTGCAGGTGGGGACGGGGATCAGAGAGCAGTGAAAGGTGCCTTTCTGCTGCAGCGGGCCAGCATTTTGGACATTTTTGGTTGACTCTATCCTCCCCTTGTCAACTCCCTGCTGGGACCCTCTGCCCCGACCTTGGAGTCCTGAGGCTGTCTGCACTCTTCCTGCTGACGGGAGGTTTCCTTACCTGAGTCATCAGTTGATATGAAATCAGCGGCCCACACAGGGTTGGATAAAGTTAACCGCGCTGGCTGATCTATCAGACGTGGGAGGAGAGAGAACAGAACAGGTGAAATGTGGTGCCCCGGCCTCTCTGCACAGCCATAGCCTCACAGGGCCCTCATGAAAGTGAAGATGGACCACACTATACCCCAGAATTGCATTAATGTACACAGTTATTATTTAATAATAATAATAAAAAAAAGAAGGTGAAGATGGCCAGGTGGGGCTGGGTGGCCCTGAACTGTGTGCAGCTTTGGGTTCTGCGTGTTGACAAGCCGACTCTGAAGGCCCTGTGTAGGTTTTGTTCTTCCCCTTCCCCCTCCTCCTCTTCCTCCCCTTCTGCATGGCTGCACATTGACTCTGCATTTTGTCAGCTTCCTCAGCGTGTGCAGGGAAACGGGCCTCTTGGTCCGTCTCCTTAAAGAAAATCTGTGCTGTGACATTTCTGGCTCAGAGGGAGGCACGTTCCATATAATTAATTGGCAGCTCCCTGGAGCAGAAAAATTTTGCCAGAAATGTTCTGAGTTCAGGGTGAATGCCCGAGTCATTTCTAAGCTCTGATCTACAAGCTTCGATGGGTGGGATGGGAGGACAGGAGGTCACAGAAATTAATAATTTGGCATCTCTTCTGGAATCGCTTTTCCTCTGAAGATCAGCAAGGGGAAAGTGGACAAAGGCCACGGAAACCTGGTGAGTGTTCTGCGCACCACGTTCTTTGTCCTGAGCTCTCACACACGTTAACCCATTTGCTTTTCATGTCCACTTTGTGAAGAGGTGCTTTTAGTATTACATTTCGTGGATAAGCCATCTGAGGCATGAATAGGTAACTGCGTGTGTAAAGCCACGTGTGAGTCCATGCTGCACTGAGCGCCATGGCTCCCAGTGCAGGCTCTCTGGCCTCGGCCACCTCCAACCTCTCCCTGAATCTTCCCTTCCTTTTCTTCTTGGCTAAGCTCCCTCCATATTGTGACCCACTGTATTTTCTTTTCCATCACAAACAGCCTTTAAGTTTTGGCTGTTTGTGATGGAAAAGACCACACAAACAGCCAAAGGGGAAAAAGACCTTCCTATAGAATTAACTAAAAAGAAAAATCAGTGCAGAGAAGACCTTTGTCTCAATCCGTAGTATCATGGGGTTGCTGTTTGGTGGAGTGAAGATATGGCTGAACTTGACCCCTCTCTCCTGGACCTAATGCTCACATAGAGGGGTGATCATCCGTAGTGCTAAAGACGATCACTGCCTCCTGCCACTGGCACAGAATCACTGGTCCATACAACACTGCTACAGGTCCATGAACCCATCCTGAGTGCGGGAGTGCAGTGTGCAAGACCCATGGTGGAGGCTTTGGGATTAGGTCTCCATCTTCCCACCTCTGTGTTCCCTCCCCTCCCTTCCCTGCCCTTCTCCTTTCTCCCTCCTTCCTGCCTCTTTTGTCCATTATAGGGCTTATATCCTGTGATTCTCCCTGTCCCGTAATAGCTCACTGAACCTACATGTGCTCAGAGTGGCAAATCCTTCCTTTTTTTTTTTTTTTTTTTTGTTTGCGACAGGTCTTAAGCTATCGCCCTAGGTAGAGTGACATCATAGCTCACAGCAACCCTGAGTTGGAACTCAGGCTCAAAGGACCCTCTTGCCTCAGTTTTTCTATTTTTAGTAGAGATGAGGTCTCACTTTTGCTCAGGCTGGTCTCAAGCAATCTACCCACCTTGGCATCCCAGAGTGCTAGGATTACAGGCGTGAGCCCACCCTGCAGGCAAATCCTTCCTAAAGCCCTCAGGTCCTGAGTAGGGTAACACCAGGTGTTTTTTATTGCTCACCACTAGCTGGACAGGTACCTATGGCCCTTTGCAGGACCTCAGATCAGCTGCGTGTCCTTCTCTAAACTTTACGGCCTTCAAGGAAAGTTGAGCTCTTGCTGGTCCATCTCGCTGCCTGAATGCTCAGAAGTTGGTGCCTTGAAATGGCTTCTGATCCATCACCTTGACTTCGAAATTTTTTTCAAAATAGAGCAATCCATAGCTTAATCATGCTTTTTAAAAATGTTTAATTCTTATCTTTTCATAGCTCATTTTCCCTCTTCAAGAAATCCTTATTTTTCTTCCAAACTCTACCAAGTCAGTTTTCAGCCCACACCCCAGATTTGTACCTTCCCTTCTTCATACACGGTCTGTAGGAACGAGGGACGTGGCGGTTTAGCTCTTCCAGGGAGCTGAGAGTTCTGAGCAGAGCTGTCCTTTTTTTTTTTTAATTAAATCATAACTGTGTACATTAATGCATTTATGGGGTACAATGTGCAGATTTTATATACAATACGGAAGCTTACATCAAACTGGTTAACATAGCCTTCACCTCACTTACTTAATTATGGTGTTAAGACATCTATACTCTACTCCTAATTGATCTGACATGTACCCTTGCAATATGCACTATAGGGTGAGGTCCCACGGATTCCCTTCCCTAAGCCCTCTCCTCACTCTCCTCTTCCCTCCTTCGTCCTGGGCTATAGTTGTGTTTTATCTTTCGTATGAAAGTATGGGTGATTATACATTGGTTTCATAATAGTATTGAGTACACTGGATACTTTTTCTTCCATTCTTGAGATACTATACTAAGAAGAATATGTTCCAGGTCCATCTGGATAAACATAAAAGATGTAAAGTCTCCATCTTTTTTAAGGCTGGATAATATTCCATGGTATACATGTACCACAGTTTTATTAAGCCATTCATGGGTTGATGGGCACTTGGGCTTCTTACATGACTTGGCAATTATGAATTAGGCTGCAATAAACATTTTAGTGCAAATATCTTTGTTGTAAAATGATTTTTGGTCTTCTGGACATGTACCTAGTAGAGGAATTGTTGGATTGAATGGGAGGTCTACTTTTAGTTCCCTAAGTATTCTCCAAACTTCTTTCCAAAAGGAACGTATGAGCTTGCATTCCCACCAGCACTGCAGAAGTGTGCCCTTTTTTTCATGTCCACGCCAACATCTGTAGTTTTGGGATTTTGTTACGTGGGCTACTCTTACTGGAGTTAGGTGATATCTCAAAGTGGTTTTGATTTGCATTTCTCTGATGATTAAAGATGATGAGCATTTTTTCACGTGTCTGTGGGCCATGTGCCTGTCTTCTTCAGAGAAGCTTCTGTTCAAGTCTCTTGCCCAAAGTGAAATGGGATCACTTGTTCTTTTATTATTAAGAGCCATCTTGAGTCTGTCAACCTCTAAATTACCTCTGCTTCACTGTGTCATCTGTGGATGAAATGATCTGAAGTGACCTCACACCTTCACCAGAGTTTGGCTCACTCAGTGTGGGGGTGACAGTGGACTGAGGCTGTGTCCATTTCCCTTGCCCTCCATCTGTGCCACCTGCTCAGCCTCTAGCTTCCCTATCACCTGACACCAAGGTCCTAGTGCATCTTATACATAGTCCCTGGTCCCACCAGGCACCCGGTCAGGATGAGACCTGACCTCTGCCTCTCCAATCCCATCTGTTCTTTATATCCACTTTGTGTCTTGGGGTCCCTACACTCTGGCTGCACTCAAAGGCTGCTTTAGTGGCAAACCCAGAGAATGAGAATCAGAAACAGAAGTTATTCTGGTAGGTAACAGAAGTTATCCCTTACGTGCTGTTTTCCCTGCTCTGGCACCTGATCTCCACCTGCCATAGACAGCACTCTGGGTCCAGTACCTGACATGGTGCCTTTTAGGACAAGCAGTCAGGCAACCCTGCTGAACAAGTGGCCAATGGGCCCACTTATCAACTGACCACAGGAGTGCTCAAGAAATGAGCATTATTTCATGGCAATCACCCAAGGAAAACCCTGTTGCTATTCCCATTTTACAGATGAAAAAACTGAGGCACACATCAACTAACTGAGGGAGTGATCACCAAGCCTGGTTGGTCATCAAATTCACCCTGAGCTTTATGGAAAATGGGTTTCATTCCAGACCTTCTGAATCAACATTTCTGGGGTCATAATATCTATAATTTCTGAGAATTAACCAGGAATTTCTGATGATCAGTGGAGCTTGGGAAAGACTGAATTAGGTCGTTATTCAGCTCACAAAGCTAGTAAGGGGAGAGGCATGACTTTAACCCAGGTGTATCTGGCTCCAGGACCTCTGTCCTCCTCCCAGAGAGTCCTCAGGGTGAGGATCCCTCATTCTGTCCTTGGGGAAGTAGAGCCTCAGGGAGGCGCCAGGTTATGTGGCAAGTTAGCAGCAAAGCAGATGTTCAAAGCCAAGTCCCCAGACTCTGGTTTGCTGGCACATCGTCTCTCCAGGCTGTCTCCCATGCATTATCCCATGCACGTTGGGCAGAGTGGCTACTCTTAGCACTAGAATTTGATCAGTAACTAAAATGTACAATTACAGAAATAAGTGCTATGTAGAAGTTTTAGAGGCTGGTCATTTTGAAGTTAACGGGTCTGAGTGTGGCACAAGTGGAAACACATAATTTGTGGCTTGTGTGTGGCCCTGCCCACCTTCCCTTCTCAGCTCTCTCCCTAGGCACCAACATGGTGGCAGGGCTTCGGTTAGGGGTTGGGATGCAGAAGAGAGGACAGCACCTTGGCTGCTCTGCAGGAGTGGGTGGCCTCACCATCCACAGGGATGCATGTTGCCACAGGGAGTCACCTGAGCTGGCTGACCAAGAGTGACCAGGAGGTGCCAGCTATGCAAAGATCTAAGGGAGGGGGTGTGTGAAACAATACTTGCAGATACATGAGCTGGATCAGTGTATTTTAACCTTTTTCATCTCACGGCACACTTGAACCTATAGTTAAATTTCTGTGGCACACTTAAATTATGTTGATCAAAAAAAAAAAAAAGAATAGAAAAATGAATATAGTTACTGACCTTTGAACTTCTTTTAAAAATAATTTAATTAACAATCTTTTAAAATTTTCCCTGAGCTAGGCACAATGGTTCACGCCTGTAATCCTAGCACTCTGGGAGGCTGAGGTGAGTAGATTGCTTGAGCTCATGAGTTTAAGACCAGCCTGAGCAAGAGTGAGATTTCCCTCTCTTAAAAATAGCCAGACATCATCGTGGGTACCTATAGTCCCAGCTATTTGGGAGGCTGAGGCAACAGGATCTCTTGAGCTTGAGAGTTTGAGGTTATCGTGAGCTATGAGGCCACGGCACTCTACCCAGGGTGATAAAGTGAGACTCTGTCTCAAGAAAAAAAAAATTTTCATGGCACACCTACGAGTCTCTCATAGCAGACTGGTTGAAAATCACTGAGCTAGATGGTTCTTGCAATGGAAAGGGGACAGTTTGAGTGTAGCAAGGGCATGTGAAAAAAGAAAGTGTCAGATGAGACTTAAAATTTACTAGTATCCATGTTTGGAGATTGTTGACTATTTTAGTGGTCAAGAACCTTTTTGGTTTCTTCTATTTTTTTACTTTGTTGTTTGTTTTTGCTCCTTTCTACCCGGTGTCCACTGAATCTGGTAGCACCCGTCCAGTTTTGTGTTGGAGGCTGTCTTTCCCCATCAGGCAGATGTCTGGTGGGACTGTCATTCAAGTAAGTGATCCTGACTGGCTCCTATCTCTGTTGACTGACGAGTAAGGATGGGACCCAAACCAGGTCCATCCCTTATTTTCTCCCTGGAATTTTTGATGCAGAGGAGAAACTGGAAGTGTGGCCACACTGGGCTTTCCCAGTGCTGCACCGAGGGCACAGGTCAAGCTCTCCCCGTCCCAGAACTGTGCTGAGTCCTGTGCATTTGGAAGTCTGGTCCTTCCATTTCTATTCTCTGAACTTTCCATAGCCTTCCAATTCAAAACATTCTTGCTTTCATGAGCCACAGCTGTTTTTTGTTGCTAGCCACCAGAAACAAAACAGGATAAAAAAAAATCCCAAGAGATGCGCAGGGCTCCTGAGGATGTTCCTAATTCTGAGGGTGCTTTGGTGCAGTTGACAGCGCACCCCTGGAGAGTTATGTGGAGTTTGCTCTATGCTTTGGGAAAGAATTGGCAGCATCATACAAAATAGATAAGAATGGAGAAAACTGAAAAGTCAAGGTCAGTTTCAGAACCATTGTTAACGGTGACTATGTGCCAGGGCCTTAGTTAGCTACAGAACCAAATGGAGGCAGCGCCCTCTTACCCATTGCTTCCTCCCTCCCTGAAGAACTCACTTTTTATTATAATAGAAAATATAGGTAAGGGACTAATTTTTGACTCACCCAGCTAGAGTTGGTGTTGCTACTCTCAACTTCGTTGACCTTTCTACATCACTTTCCTATGTGGTTAGTCTCATTGTCTCCTAATTTTACTTGTGTTTGTCTGTGTCCCTCACTAGACTCTGAGCTCTGTAAAGGCATTTACAGTCATTGGCTTAGTCTTGATTTTTGTATCCCTCATGCCTAGCTCTGGTCTGGACACACAACAGCTTTAACAGATGGCTGTTGAATGAATGGATGAGAGGATGTTTGGGACATTCAAGCTAAAAGGAAAAAGTCTGGACAGGAAATTTGCTGTAATGAATCAAGGCACAAGGCAGGTCATCTGGTGGGGGTCAAGGCGTGGGGGGACCAGTGCCAGTGTCCAGCTTCAGGGTGGTGTTCCTGCTCTACCCCGGGCCATGCCTCTGCTCAGCCTGGCCATCTCTCCTTTCTCTCCAGCTGAGATCTGTCTCTGCAAGATCTGGGCTCTCGCCACATGTCCCTCTTCTCAGATGACCCCTTGCTTTGGGTTTTCCAGTCTTCCTGGGCAGCCTCAGCTTGCGTTCTCTGTGTTCTCTCTTTTTCTCAGTCTCATGCTGCACGCGGTGGTGTCCTTTTACTGACTTCAGCCCGGTCCAAGGTCAGGCCTGGTGAACTTGCAGACAATATGATTGCCTGTGTAGGAAATCTGATGGAATCTATATATTTAAAAAAATGCTCTTAGAACTAATAGGCGAGCTTGGCAAGGTTGTAGGACACAGATCAAATATAAAAATTATTTTATTTTTATATATTATCAAAATCCCCAGAAATTAAAATTAAAGAATAATACTATTTATATTAGCACCAGAATGTCCAAAGCTTAGAGATGAAGCTAACATGTGGGAAACCTCTACCTACACCAAGAACAAAAGATGATGTTGAGAAAAATTAAATACAACTAAAATAAATTAAGACATGTATGTTGTTCCTAAGTCAGAAGACCCAATATTATTAAGATGTAATTCTCCCCAAATCAGGAGAGTCAGTGGGATTCCAATAAAAACTTCAGTGGGATTTTTTTTTGTTTTTGAAAGAGGAAATTGGTAAGTGGATTCTAAAATTAAAGAAAAAATTCAAAAGACTTAGAATAGCCAAAGCAAATATTTTTTTATTTTTGAAAAAAATAAAATAAAATGAGAAGACTAGCACTACTTGATTTAAAGACTTGTCATAAGGTGCAGTAATCAGGATAGTGTGATATTGGCATTAAGACAGACAAATAGTAACACGTGAAACTAGAAAAATTCTAGAAGAAAATGTAGGGAAAACTCTGAACCGTATCATCTTAGGGAAAGAATTTGTGAAGCAGACCCCAGAGGCAATCACAGCAACAACAAAAATAAATAACTGGTACATGTTAAATCTACAGTGTAGAGAATAAAATGTCTTAACACAATAACTAAGAAAATGCAGTGAAGGCTATGTTAACCAGTTTGATGAAAATATTTCAGTTGTATATAAAACCAGCGCATTGTACCCCATGATTGCATTAACGCACACAGCTATGATTTAATAAAAAACTAACTGGGATCTGATCTGGTAATTATCCCTTTTTCAAATGCACAGCATGCAAATATCTCCTCCCATTCTATAGACTGTGTCTTTGCTTTGTTGATCATGTCCTTAGCTGTGCAGAAACATTTTTTCTACAGTAGTAGATTAACACCTACATAGTTACATGAGAGAAAAACTCAATGAAATTCAAGGGGTTGGGGGAGGAGAAGTAGTTGAGTAAATTCTCACCCAATGGGTACATTGCAGGCTTGCCGGGTCAAAGACATACCTATAACTTGGACTTCAACCCCACAAAAGCAAACTATGTAACCTGATCACATGTCTCCCCATATTCATCTGAAATTACAGAAGATAGACAAATAGATGGATGCAACTAAATAGTCGAGAAATAGACAAACATATTTAGCAGAGAAAGGATGGTCTTTTTAACAAATGGTGCTGTGACAGTGGATATGTCTATGCAAAATAAAATGAACTTTGATTCATGTCTTGTGTCACATACAAAAACTTAAAATGGATCATAGACCTAAATGTGAAATCAAAAGCTATAATCTTCTAATAGAAGGCACTGGAGAAAATCTTCTATTTTGGCCAGGGACTGGGTTTGAACCTGCCACCTCCAGTATATGGGCCTGGCGCCCTACCCCTTTGAGCCACAGGCACCGCCCAAGAAAATCTTTAAGACCTTGAGGAACACAAAGATGTTTAAAGATGCTATATACAAAAGCTTAATCCATAGAGGTAAAACAAAATGGGTGAATTGGATTACATCAAAATTAAAACTTCTGCTCTTAAAAGACATTGTTAGTGGAATAGAGACAAATCACAATCTGGAAGAAAGCATTTGTAAGTCATATACCTGATAAAGCATTTATACTCTAAATATGTATGGAGCTCTCAACACTCAGCAATAACACTTTGAGAGGCCAAGGTGGGAGGATTGCCTGAGCCCAGCAGTTTGAGACCAGCCTGGGCAACATATTATGCCCTTGTCTCTATGAAAAATGAAAAAACATTAGCTGTACCTGGTGGCTTGCACCTATACTCCTAGATACTTGGGATGCTGAGCCAGGAGGATCTCTTGAGCCCAGGAGTTTGAAGTTGCAGTGGACTATGATGATGACAGCACTGTACTCTAGTTTAGTGATTGAGCAAGACCCTGTGTTAAAATAAATAAATATCCCTCACCCCGAAAAACTCCCTAAACTATAAGGGAGGGGGTAATAGATGTAAATAGACATTTCATCATGAAAGTATAAAAATAACAAATAAGTACATGAAAAGATGCTCAGAATATTAGGAAAACGTAAATTAAAACCACAAGAGCAATCACTACACATCTATTTGAATGACTAAATGTACCAAGTGTTAGTAGGGATGTGGAGGAACTGGAACTCTTCTATACACTGGGAAGTAGTTTGGTAGATTCCTAAAAAAGTTAAATATACACCTCTAATACATTCTATCTCTTCCATTCTTACATATTTACCTAAGAGAAATGAAAGCATATGTCCATATACAGATCTGTATAAAGATGTTCATAGCAGCTGTATTTGTACATAGTAGTCCCAAACTGAAAACCACCCAAACGCTCATTAGCAGATTCATGGATAAACGTATGTGGTGTACACATACAATGAATTACCACTGGGAAATAAAAATGAACTACTGGTACATTCAACATGAATGAATCACAGAAAAATTATACTGAGTGAAATAAGCCAGACCAAAAAAAGAGCACATCCTGTATGACTCATGGGTGTGTGTTCAGCCTCTCCTCCAACACGTGCGAGGTGCCCTGGGATGAATCCCCTGTGGACAGTGAGACAGTCAAAGCAAAGCTTCAGTTCCTGGACCCCATTTTATTTCTTTGGCTCCTCTGAGAAATTCTGCTGAAATATTTAATTTCACTGTTTATTTCCCAAATTCCTAAGACAGCTCTCCCTACAGAGGTCCCCAAAAAGCTTTACTCAAGAAATTAAATAAAGGATTGTCCAGGAAATACACTGACTCTATTTCACATGTTGCTGGGTTCATGAACTGGGTTTCCTAGAGCTACCATCGGGGTCTAGCTTCTGAGGACAGATTAGTGGGTAAATCTGTTGTCAACTAAAACAGAAAACCCAAATACCCAGTTTCCCTCATCCACCAATGGAACTTCAGCTCTTTATATGGCCTGCCACTCTACCAGTACCTGCCTGGGCTGTCAGAACACTGGGGCTTCCCTGAAGTCAGACAGAATCATCCCCTGGGACCCCAGATTCACCTCTGCACAGAAGTTTCTGTGTGACTGTCCCCATTCTCTCATCCTCCTCAAGAGGACTTCACCTCCTGGAACATCTAAGGGAAGACAAGTATCCCTTCCCCAGCAGAAGAGCCAAGGAAAGCCCCTGCCACATAGACGAGACTTTGTTGGAGTCAGGAATAGTGTAAGAAAGACAGAGAAATAATGTGAAGCTGGGTAACCTGGCTCCCCAGTTCTGGCTGCATTTAAGTTTCTGTCTTCCTCTGCATGGTGGCTGTCTCAGGGCTTCTCAGCCAGGAGCCCACACTTAGTGATCAACCCTCCAAAGTCCAGAAAGCAGAGTGAGCTTGCTGAGATGCAAGAGAGTCCACATATCTCTGGTCTGTCTTAACAGAGAGAGGAAGTTCCTATTTCCTTTCTGATAAACTTTTTCTCTCAATTACTAATGCCAAGAATACCCACCAGCCCTACCAGCTTTAGGGGAGAGCTCATGTAACCCACTGCCTGGCCTTTCAGGCCTCGCATAATAACGGTATCAGAGCTTAATGCAGTAGGCTCGGCAATTTGTTGTCTTAACATGAGCATCCATAGGCCCAGGGCCACATCACACATGACAGAAGAGTAACACAGCATGGCCTGGTGGAAACGATATCTACATAACCAAACCATTCAGCCTCACACTTTATCAGCTGGAGAGGACAAAGGCGGTCACAGTTACACTGTACACCATAAACACTGGCTTCTTTCACAATGGCAAACTCCCCACCCCATTCCTCTGAGCAGCCAGAGTTCTAGTGTTTCCCTGGGACTTGTCTCCGTAGATATTCCCAGGAATTCTGGGAAGCACAACCTTGACTTGGTGTCAGACCTGGCTGTCCTCACAGATATTTTGGGGTGGGTGTTGGGGACTCAGACTTGTCCTTGGAGGTCAGACTCAGAAACTTGGGCTTAAGGCTGGTGGCATGGTAATCCCCCTCCACTCCTGACCCCAGCAGCTGCTATGATGCAAAATTGCTGCACATCTCTGCTGTGTCTGATAAAACTACAGCAAGGACACTGTGCCTTCTCTCCAAGGGCTCTTGGGCTTCCCTGTATTGCCCTCTGTGTAAGGAATTCCTTGGTCAATGCTGCGTAACCCTCAAGTGCTGGAATGCTTTGGGTTCACCATTGGAGGTATCTCAAAGACAGTCTGCCTGAGTCCTAACAGATTATTGCGTCTATTGTTTTAAATCAAAAGGCACACATTCCCTGCCTTCCCTGTTGCCAAATGTGTTGTGACAAGATGGGATTCTACGCAAGCCCATGATGAGGTCCTCCCCTACCTGTGACCATGAGTAGGTCATGCATAAGGTGATTTCCCATTCAGGAACCTCTCCTTGGGTGGGGCATCTCAGTCCCACATGTTTTTATACCTCTGGACTTCATTTTATACCTCTCCCTTCAAAGGGGGAGAAGGGCTCATTTTTCTGGATCATTTCCTCCCAGGAGTACTCTCTGTCGCCTTCCAAATTCATAGAAGTACGTAGATGTTGGGGGAAAGAATCATCATCTTTCTTATTCTACTGGCCTCCAAGTGTGTCTGAACATTTAGTTCTGAATCAGAGACCCTTGACCAGGCTGGGGCCTTGGGCTCTCCAATAATTGAAGAGAAGGGAGTCCCTAGAATCTCAATTTGGGTTTGATTCTATGAGAAACAAAGCTTCGGATTTTGTGGGAAAAGGCTGGAAAATAATTCTATTAATGGAAAAGGAGCCAAAAGCTGTAAAGTAATTTAAAGAGGTTTATTCTGAGCTGAATTTGAGTACCACGGCCTGGAGCCATGCCCGAGAAGCCTTCAGCAAATGGACTTACTGTGGCCGGGTTACTGTTTGTCTTTATGCATTTCAGGGAGACGAGAGTTTCACATGAAGTTGTAAATCAGTACACTGAAGGCATGTGTAGAACATTGGTTTGGCCTGAAAATGTGGGACATCTGAAATCAGGGCCTATAGGTTACAGGGCCTAGAGGTTACAGACTCTTTGATTTGTAAGTGGGTAAAGAAATAAAGCTTTGTCTAAAGGCTTGGAATGCCTTTAGAAGGAATAAGGAAGTCTGCTAATCATAGACAAGCCACCAGCCATATATGTAGACTTGAGTGATTTGCTATGTAAATTTATCTTGCATAACCTTAGCCCTGTTGATGAGTTACAAGGTTATCTACAAGAAGGAAGCGTGTATGACAAGGAGGCATGTCTGACCTTCTCATGGCCAGCAACTCAGCTTTAGGGTATTTCTGGGTCCCCTTGGCTAAGTGGGGATTTTATTTTAGTTCACAGTCCCTCAACCAGCCCATTTCAATAGTACAGCTGTCTGGGAGTACAGCAGTCAGCAATGTTATCAAACACAGCTGAAAGAAGAAAAATATGGTAGCTGGTGCCTTGCGATGAATAAACAAGGAGACCTATTGGTGCAGAGTGGCGAGGCCTCCCTCACGTCTCTGGGGTGGCTGGTCATAAAGCCAGCCCATCACTGTTCTCTGGTTTCTGTGTCAAAGAACGAAAGTTCAACACCTTGGGTTTCAAAGCTCTAATAGGTTTTTTTATTAGTGATTCATGAGTTGGGCAGCATTTCATCTACAAAGTAGGTGTTCTAATGAGCTGAGAAGAGTGGTAGGCTTTAGAGGCAGAAAAGGCTGAAGAGAGCTGAAACAGGGAACACAAAAAGTCAATCTGGTGTTTATTTTTCTTTTATTTTAAGTTTTTTTGCTTGTTTTGTTTTAAGACAGAGTCTCACCCTGTCACCCTGGGCACCATGGCATCATTATAGCTTACAGCAACCTCAGACTCCTAAGTAGCTGGGACTATAGGCACCTGCCACAACACCTGGCTATTTTAGTAGAGACAGGGTCTTGATCCTGCTCAGGCTGGTCTTGAACTCTTGAGTTCAAGCAATCCACCTGCCTCAGCCTCCCATGAGTGCTAGGATTACAGGTGAACCACTGTGTCCAGTGGATCTGGCATTTCAAAGTTGCTTTCCTAATGGGATTAAAGCAGAGGGAACTGCTTTACCAAGCTAGCTCAGGCTGACTGGGCCCTCTCCTATTTTATTGCTATGAATCTCCTGCCTTTTTAATCTCTTATTTCTAAGTTCAGTTTGATGATGTGGCACCTGGCATAGGGGATTCCATTCTGATTTGGTCTGATCTGTTGGGCCTTGTACAGGAGCTCAGTCTAAAACAACAGGCTCCTGTAAATTTTATTTGTCACTTATAAAGCCTGGTATGATCAGATCATATCTTCTTCTTTTTCCATGCATATCTAAGCAAATCCTACACTGATTTTAGAGATAGATCCTAAGTCGGATAAGAGTGTGTGCCTCTGTTTGTGGACAGACTTCATTGACTAGGTGGCACTGTCCCTGAGTAGCCGGTGTGGTCCCTTTGCACATCCTCAGGGGGCAGATGTCCGGGCAAGGTAGGGCTTCACCTCTGCTGGCTTTTGCCTGCGTGGACAGTTTTCTGTTCAGTCGCCACCAAGGAATGCCTCCATGTGTTTGTCTCAATCTTAGTGCTCAGAGAGTGAGGATGGCACTTCAGAGGCTC
>NW_003852500.1:6545436-6552326 GCF_000181295.1 Otolemur garnettii
AGGTTTAACTCAGTACTTTCAAATCTCCTCTGGGTAACTGGATATTCTGAAAGTAAATTACTAATAAAGAGTGCAGGTTGACTATCCCTTATCTGAAATGCTTGGGATCAGAACTGTTTTGGATTTTAGGTTTTGGAACATTTGCATTATATACCCACTGGTTGAGTATTCAAAATCCAAAAATCTGAAATCTAAAATGTTCTAATGAGATTTTTCATTGAAAATCATATTGGTGCTCGAACAATTTTGGATTTAGGAATATTGAAGATTTCATTGTTTTGGATTTGGGGTGCTCACCCTGTACATGAAGAGAGAGCAGAACAGAATTCCTGATAAAAGCATTTCCTAGTCATCAGAACTTTGAGCGTCGGAGAATTACAGATGAGATCTATTTTTATGTTCTTACTGAGCCAATGGGTTGACTTTAAGACTTCAACATCTTTTAAAAAACAAATCTACCCCACCCCTTTATTTAAGCAGGGTTGAGAACATAATGGACTTAGAAATTTCAAAGGCAATGACAGGTTCCCTCATGGGACTTATAGATGGTGGGTTTTAAAAACATGTCTTCCAAATATTTTTTCATGGGCATTTGAATTCCAGCTGGTGGGCTGCACATGGGGTGAAAATAAGCATTCTAGCTTAAAAAAAAACAAAAGGAAAATTGGTCTGAAGTTTGCCCCGAGCTAAAGAGGAGGTCTTATTCTTGGGACAGCAGCAGCTGCAAACAGATGCCAGAGCAGAAGCTGAGACTACTAGGTGCTTTCTCCGAGAAAAAACTCGGGCTTTAACGAAAAAGACAACAAATGTGTGTCCTCAGGTGTTTTTTCTCTTCCCCACATCCCTCACCCTCCTCCAGCTCCACTGACAGGCTCCACAAGGGTGTAGCAGGTAACCTGTCAGGGACAGCAGTGAGAACAGAACACAGTGTGCAGATAAAAACTGGTATTTCTAATCCCATTTTCCTGTGGACAGTGGGGTCTTGTCATGGGCTGAATTGCTTTCCTCCAAATTTATAAGCTGAAGCCCTAATCCCTGGCACTTCAGATTGTGATTGTGTTTGGAGACAAGGCCTTTAGAAAGGTGATTAATAAAATGGAGTTGTTAAGGTGGGTCCTGAGCCAATACGACTGGTGTCCTTGTAGGAAGAGGAGGATGGGACACAGACATGCACACAGGGAAACAAGAACACATGAGGACATGGGGAGCAGGTGGCCGTCCGCTAGCCAAGGGAGAGGCCTGGGGAGAAACAAACCCTGCCACACCTGGACCTTGGCTGCCAGTTGCCAGGACTGTGAGAAAATAAATTTTTGTTATTCAAGCCACTCAGTGTGCGGCATTTGTTAGAGCAAGCGGGTGAGTAGCCCAGGACCCCGTCTCCTCAACCTTGGAGCCACGGGGGTGTTGGTATCCTGTTCTGCACAGGAAAAAGCTCAGAGCACAGGCGGGCCACAGAGCTTCCCTCATCCACCGCTCCCCTTTGCAAGTTCTTCGCCTGCAGCCAGAAGAACTGTCTGGGCGGATTGAGGAACAAATTGCCTTTATTGGGACAGAGGTCTTGGGGACACTCACTTTGGGGACTGGCCAAAGTCTTAAGCCTGGGAACAGACTGAGGTTGATTAACATTTGGCATGGGGGCTCCTCAAGGGGAAAACCTTCCCTGTCCACAAAAGGCAGCTCTTGGTGGGAGAGAGAAGTATGAACCTTGAATATTTCTCCCAGACAAGCTGCTTGCTAAATCCCACACCCACCTGGCTTCAAGTTCACGCGTACAAAACCCCGATTACTTCAAGCTAGTGCTTCTCAGACCTCACCGTGATGTGACTCACACAGGGAATTTGTTAAATTGCAGGTTCTGATTCAGTAAGTCTGTGTGGGGTCCATGAACCGGCACTTCCCATCAGCCCCCAGAGATGCCGCTGCTGCTGGGGACCAATTTGGATAGCAAGACAGAGTCTCCATGCACATTCTGAGCGGCATCGATGTCCAGTGTCCAGTGCAGTAGGGGTCCCTCATCCCACCCTCTGCTCCCCAAGTGCTTAAAATTCCTGTAGTGTTCCAGGTGCCGGGCATCAGGGGCAGATGGAAAGGACAGCGTGTGAGACCTGGGGACAAGTGAAAGAGTATGCACAGGGCCAGACAGATCGGACCTGGACCCTGAAGGGCATGGTGCTTGCTCTGCACCCTTAGATAGGGTCTCAATCACTTAGAGACTTAGTTTTGCTTCCTGAAAAATGGGTACTCTATGTCTTAAAAGATAGAGCTAAAAATAATCTTGCTATTTAGCTAACTGCAACAAAATGGAAAAGAATGAATTCTCCAGTGTCAAATGAGGAGGCTGGTGGACAGGGGAGAGGCTGGAGTCTCCCAATGTGTGGGATGAGAAAAGGGCTATTGGACCATAGTAAGGCAGAACTGGAAATGAGGTCCCCGTGTAGGGTCTAGAGTAGGGATTTTCAACCAGTGTGCCATGACATTTTTTAAAGATCTGGTGATTAGGTTAAATTAAATTATCTTTGCAAGAAGTTCAAAGGCCAGTAAGTATATTCTTTTTTCTTTATTCTTTTTTTTTGATCAACCTAATTTGAGTGTGCAGTAGAAGTTTGACTGTAGGCTCCAGTGTGCCATGAGATAAAAAAGGTTGAAAAACACTGGTCTAGCTGTGATGGTGACTAAAACCCCCAAGACTACTATAAGAAAATTTGTCATCCAAGGGAGGGGAGGCTGAAAGTCACCCATGAAAAATTGAAATGCCAGGCCGGTGCACACACAGATGTGCAAGCCAAATTTGTACAACCAGTCTGGTGTGGGAATTCCAAGTGGAGAAATGAAAATAACAGTTCAGGACCATTAAAGTCCTATATTTTTAGCAGGAGCAAAAGTAAAGCTATTGCGGTAGGGAACATTTCACAGCTCAGAGGTCACGGGACTCCCACAGAAAAAAACGTCATTGAAGATGAGCTGACAATCGGAATTAGAAATCTACCCCCGAGAAAAAGAACTGCAAAGAAAAAGAGCCAACAAATGCAACAAACAGAATCAGCACTTCCAGAACTGGAAAGAATGCATTCGTCTGCAAAGAGCGATGATCTCAGGGTATTTCAAAGTCTTCGGGAGGTAAGAGAATGAGTGAAAATCACGTTCAAAGCATCCGTAGTATGGAAAGTGATTCCAAAGAGGGCCGTGGAGAAATTTTTGTTGTTGTTGTTTTAAATAGGACACGTAAAGGACCTTACCATGTAGAAATTCTTTTAGTGGAAAGTATAGTTACTTCAAAAGAAAAAACACCTCGCCGGCAGGATAAGGTACAGATTAGTACGGCTGACAGGGCACAGAACTGGAAGGAGGTTCTGAGGAAGTTCAATCAGATGCAGAACAGAATGGAAAAGAAAGAGCAGCTAAGAGACGCCGCCGAGGAGCGAGAGACTGATTCCTTGAAAGCTGAGTTCCAGAAGGAGAGAACAAAGGAAAGGAAGGACCAGCAATATTCAAAGAGATAATGGAGGAGGCTCTTCAGATTTGCGAAAAATCACACATTTTCCTTTTAAGGAAGCACAGGCGAGCTGAGCAGAATGAACAGATCTGGAGGACGGCTGAGAAAGAGATAGCAATCTTTCTTATAAAAGCAATTGTATTGATAAGAGATTTTTCATCATAACAATACCAAAATAAATGAATGATAACATTTTTAGATAAACAGGGACTAAGAAAGAGTCTCCCTTATAAGCCCTCTAAAGGGCAGTTACCAAAGGATGTGTTGTAATTAGATTGCCAGGAACAAGGGTACTGACCAATCAAACAAACAAATGCCTAACAGATAAACTAGAAAATACAAAAGAGCATTGTCTAAGGGGGAAAAAAGGCAAATTTTGGGAAAGTTTAAATTCTTCACTAAAAGAATTAGATGTAACTAATATACTCAAAAGTAATAATATATTAGGTAGAAGGATAGAAATCAAAAGTCTTATGTTTCAATATCTTTATATTGTTCAGGACAAAGGTAAAATAAGGATTAATTTTATGTTTATTGAGTCCGTAGAATGAAAATTTGAGGGTACTAAGAAAATGGAAACCAAATGAACATTTCAAAATCAGAGGGGAAAATGAATTAAGAAGACCTAATCAATTTGACAGAAGACAGGAAAAAGAAACAAAGAACACGGTAAAGAGAAAACACCAAATAAGACTATAAAAATAAGTGAACATATGAGTCGGTGCAACATAAACACTAAATTTGAGTTATAAATGAAAAGATTTCTTACATTTGATTATAAAAAGCAAATAAAACAAAGTAAAATCCAGCCCTAAACTTCCATCTAAAATAAAAGTAGAAACCCCCCCAAAAAAAATTAAAAATAAAGGGATGAAAAAATAGACCCTGGAAATACTGATCAATAGAAAGTGGTTGAAGCAATATTAACATTAGATAAATGTAGTATTTAAGGGAAAGCATTTTTGAGACAAAGCAATTTATCACTTAAAAATAAAATGTGTATTTTTCAGTAAGGTATAATTGTCTTTAATTTAAACATCACTAACAACACAGTCCCAAAAAACCACTTTGAGATGTCATCTAACTCCAGTAAGAGTAGCCCAAATAACAAAATCCCAAAACTATAGATGGTGGCGTGGATGTGGAGAAAAGGGAACACTTCTGCACTGCTGGTGGGAATGCAAACTAATACGTTCCTTTTGTAATGAAGTTTGGAGAACACTTAGGGATCTAAAAATAGACCTGCCATTTGATCCTTCAATTTCTCTATTAGGTATATATCCAGAAGACCCAAAATCACTTTATAACAAAGATATTTGCACCAGAATGTTTATTGCACCCCAATTCATAATTGCTAAGTCATGGAAGAAGCCCAAGTGCCCATGGACCCACGGATGGATTAATAAATGTGGTATATGTATAGCATGGAATAGTATGCAGCCTTTAAAAAAAGATGGAGACTTTACCTCCTTTATGTTTAATGGATGGAGCTGGAACATATTCATCTTAGTAAAGTATCTCAAGAATGGAAGAAAAAGTATCCAAAATACTCAGCTCTACTATGAAACCAATAAATAATCACCCACACTTCCATGTGAAAGCTATAACCCAACTATAGCCCAAGATGAAGGGGAAAGAGGAGGAGGAGGGGCGAGAAGGGAGGAGGAAGGGTGCAGGGAGGGTAATTGGTCCGACCACACCTATGGTGCATTTTACAAGAGTACATGTCAAATCTACTAAGTGTAGGGTATAAATGTCTTAGCACAATAATTAAGAAAGTGCAGTGAAGGTTATGTTAACCAGTTTGTTGTATTTCAAATTGTATATAAAACCAACACAGTGTACCCCATAAATGCATTAATGTACACAGCTATGATTTAATAAAAAATGTATAAGCCAAAACTCATAGAATTACAATCAGAAATAATAAAATTATGGTCATACTAGAAGAAACTAACAAATCAGCCAGAAATAAGATAGGATCAGACAAAGGTATCAATATGCTTTATCTAATAGATATTACATAAATTTTACATCCAACAATGAAAGAACATATTGTAGTTTTAAAAGCTATCATGTAGGCGCAGTGGCTCATGCCTGCAATCCTAGAACTCTTGGAGGCCGAGGTGGGTGAATCCCTTTGGTCCAGGAGTTGGGACCAGCCTGAGCAAGAGTGAGACCCCCTCTCTACTGAAAATAGAAAAACTAGCCAAGCGTTGTGGCAGGCACCTGTAGTCCCAGCTACTTGGGAGGCTGAGGCAGGATGATCACTTGAGCCCAAGAGTTTGAGGTTGCTGTGAGCCATGATGCCACGGTAATCTACCCACAGTAATAGAGTAAGACTCTTTTTTAAATAAATAAAAAAATAAAAAATAAAAACTGTCATGTATAAGTGCTGTTAATTCTGGTAAAAGGAGTTAAGACTCAGTCAGAGCTAAGAGTAAAGTCTGTGTGTGTGTGTGTGTGTGTGTGTGTGTGTGTGGTGTCAACCACAGCATATGTGAGCAAATATGCTGTATCTCATCTGCTATAATGAGATATGTGAGTTAAAACAAGAGTTACATAGAGCCACCAATAGAGTTTAAATCCTAGTCTCATTGTTTATCACCTCTGTGACTTTGGGCATGACACTTAACCTTTTGAGGCTCAGTTTTCTTGTCTGTGTAATGGGTCTAATAATGACAACATCATGTTATTGTGAGAATCAAATAAACTACACTATTGTAAGTGCCCAGTGCCACATCTATGTCCTTAAAAATAAGCAATAAATTAGCTGTTTCATATTCCTTACTATCCTAATGTCCTTTCCTATGTGAAATTATTTAAATACATTATATTTTTATATGCTGAAACAAATTATTTCCATTTTACCAACTGTTTTCTTTTAAGAATCTGGACTCCAGTTAACTAATTGTGTCCTGAGGATCTTTTTGTTTTAAGGTGTTTTATTATAAAATTAGGGTGCCATTATTTACATAAGAGAAGTCATGAGCCCTAGAAAAGGAGATTGATTCAGTTATTTTGAAGGGATTATATTAGTAAAACAAGGAAACAGAATGATTCTTCAAAAATATTAACATATAATAAGGACTTCACACATTATTGAGCAGATGTGGAAATTTACAGAGGCAAATAGTATCCATGAGGTATTTTTAAGCCTAAGGCAGTGAGTAACTCAGAGTTTGGGAACATCTCCGTCTTACCCTAAGTATCACAATTGGAACTAAGGGAAGAAGTTTTTGAAAAGTTTCTATCTTAACAGCAAACCCCTCACACAAGATACTGACTTTGTCCTCCAGGATGATAAAGATTCATTAGCTACAAGCTGTGGGATTTCTCCTGAAACATATATATTTTGCTTTTCAGGAGCCAGAATAATGGTAATCTGTTGTTTTTG
>NW_003852500.1:6552433-6569485 GCF_000181295.1 Otolemur garnettii
TGGAACTAAACAGTGAGTTGGGGGCTTGAGGCAGAAGGAAGGAGACTCATCCATACCCCTGGGTAGCTGGGACCCAAAGGTCTGTTCTCAGTGTAAGCAAGGTTTTATTCAGGGCAGTTCCTTGCCCCGTGCCTGTAAGTGTCTGGAGTGGTGACAAAAAGATGGGGTTCTTGGTGCCTGGGAGCTGCAGACTGGAGGGTCAGAGGACACACAGGGGACATGGCAGAGGGCGCGGCCTGGGCAGGGTTTGCGGTGTGCATCTGAGAGGCGAACAGATGCCTGTTTTGGTGTGATTAGGTGGTAGTTCTATAGCCAGGGTCACATAGTGGCCTCCAGGTCTGGGGAGCTGAGAACAGGTGTTATGCAGTGGGAGATGATGACACCGTGCTCTGTGAGCTCAGCCTGAAGGTGAGTGGCAGCGGGGGCTTGAGCTGAGGGGCGTTCCATGGTCTTCTGCTTGTCCAATCCAGGTTCACAGGAAAAACACACCTAATCACATGCATATGGTTGGGGGGGACATGAAGAGTCAGTGTATAATTCCTGGCACTTATTTTGGGGGGTTTGATGGTCTCCTAAGTGGGAGTGCATGCCTCCAGGGGTGCTCATGATAACCCATCTGTCTGGACTGTTTTCATGTAAGAAAATACATTATGCCTTGATAATATTTAACTTGTGGGTGGCTCTGGTTGTCTTCCTGGGGCCCCCTGTCAGAGAAGTGATCTCATGTACGCCTGAGCAATAGCTCCTGGCCAGTGAGAGACGTTGCATTTTCCTCCATTTGTTTGTAGCACATCAGGATTTAACTATTTCTTTGTACTCGGTTGTGAGTTTACAGATGATATAATCTGCACTGGGGGCCCTGAGGGGAGCCCTGGGTTGTTTGGGGTGTGGGGTGCTCAGCATGGCAGTGGGAATGGCTGTGGTATGTGTGGGTCCTGAGGGCCAGCCCTGCTTCAGGTAATCTGCAAGCACAGCTCAGTTCAGAAATGGTGCAGTTGAGGATATTTATTATTCAAAAGCTTTGCTCTTCACTAAAAGTCAAGATTTCTCAGCCCCTCCCACTCCTGTCCATTCTGGAGCTTGTTTCAGGGAGAGGATGTAGTCAGCTCTCCCTGAGCCCTGATCTCTCCCACCCACTAAGTGCTGTTTCAGAGCGGGGAGGAGGAAGGTCAGAGGAGCGGTCAGGCAGCTCTTGCCCAGCCTGGGGCTCTGTTCTGAGTCTAGAATGTCATAAAAATAGACTCTTGTTGGCACCACTGAGAGTTCTTGAGGGAGTCCTTGCTGGAGATTGTGTCTTTTTAATGAAGACAGATGCACCTTTACTCCAGGTGGCTCCTTCCTCAGCCTCTGGGATCCAGAACCTTCTTAGAGTTTGGCCTCTCCGTGCTGCCAGTGGGCCTTTGAAAGGAACCCGATTCCTGCCACTTTGTAACTTTTTCTTTGGGAGCCCACGACTGGTCCCCATCATGGCATCTGGACCCCTGACATCTTTGAGAGTGAGCTCACCCTCCCCTGGTCTCCTCTGTCCTATGTACATGTCGCTTTAGGTGACTCAGGTGTGAGTCAGGCAGGAGGCCCAAGCTCCCAATTTCGAGAAGCATCTCAAGGCTCTGCATGAAGGAGCAGCACCATCTGCCCCTCACAGGGTGGGACTGTAGTTCTCTGCCAATATGCAAGGTCAGCATGCCCTTTCCTCCTTGTTCTCTGAGCCCTTTCATTCTTGGATGGGCTCGGGGCTTTCAAAATGGAGCCACTTCTCAGAAATTGTATGCTTGTATGGGTTGGTAATGATATTCCAGTTGGCAATTTCATACCCATGGTAGCTTCAAAATGTCAAAGGTGGCTTTCTGTTACATGTAAACTGGGGTGATATTTGCTCAAGTTTTTCTTTTATTTGGCTGATAGGAGTCAATCAGAAAGGATTAGAGAGTCCAGGTCTAGTCTTTTTTGCAGCTTACCTTAGTTAACCATTCTGAGAGAATTCTGGCCCTTCTACACTTGCTTCATAAATTGCAATAGCAAAGCATAGCTTGGGTTTTGAGACAAAATCCATCACTGGGCCTCCTGGCTTCCAAGAGAAAGTTCCAAATAATTCTCCTTCCAGACTCAGACATTCCAGGCCCTATCACAGCCTAAACGTGCTTTTTCTGTTTGGTCAGCCTAAGTTAAATTACTCTGAGCACTTTTGAGTTCCATGAACAGGAAAAAAATAAACTTTTTCAACTTGAAAAATAAATGGAAGCCATTCTTCTTGGCGGCAGAGAACTCCCAAAGATGTGACCTTTCAGAGTTCATACTGCCCAAGTGGATTGTTCCTTGGAGGAACAGAATCTGCATAAGTTCAGTCCAGCAATGTCAAGGAGAAAATGTTAAGTGATGGAAGAAGAAAAAATATTTATAAGACAAGTAAACTTTGGAGCCAATTATTCTCCTTGACTTCCTGACTCACTCTATGTCCGGTTTCAATGTTCAGAGTGTTTTATGTCATTTTAGTGACCAAATGAGTTTGGCTGAATATACACAATGATTGGATTGAGAAAAAGTGATCCATTATGGTGGGTAGAAAAATAAGTTTCTATAGAAATGGGATAATTTGATAGCTGCTGGGTAAGACAGATTTGCACAAATAAAATCCAAATGGCGCTTTTCCCCTTGGTGGATTCCACTGGTAATCAACCTACCAGGTTCTGGAAATGGACCATTATGCAAATTTATAAAATACAACTAGATCTTTTCACCCTGGGGGTGTTTATAATTCTTTCCCTTGGAAATAAGATCCTTAAATGAAAATCTCAGTGGTAATGCTCCATGAAGAATAAAACCGTAAATGCCTCGCTAGGCAAAAGAAAACAGAAAAAGTTGGGCTACTCAGAAAAATAGTAACTCAATTTCTTTTCTGAGATACTGTGGATACTCTCCAGGACTGTATTTTACAGATCTTTTATTACAGTACTGCTGTAAATAAATTGATAGTTTTATTGCTCCTTCTAGGTTCTGTGATAGGTGCAGGGGATGCAGTCAGGAAACAGGGCTATTTTCTTGCCTCCAATAGCTGAGGCACTGCACTTACTGAATGAGACAGGCGACTACACCAGTAACCACAGGGTAAGGCTCGCTGTAGGGGGAGAGGGAGGTTTTATTAGCCAACATTTTAAGGGCATCTTGAAGCATACAAAACACTCTCACATTCCATAAATATTTATCGAGTGACTGGTATAAACGAGTTACTATATATTCATCATTTCATTTTAATTTTAAGTGCTTCTCCTGATAGTCTAAAGTGGAACTCAACAAAGATTAACACGTCATGAATGACTTTCACGATAGCTCTTGTGTTTCCTGGCATCATGCATGAGAAATTCTCACTGCCTGGAGACTCAAGGCGAGTGGTTAGATGTCAAAGGGGAGACTTCCAGGAGTCACCAAGAGAAACACTTTTTTTTATTATTCTAAAGAAGAAAGCAAAAGAAAATGAAAGCCTTAAGAACAACAATTTGAAAAACAAACAAAATAAGCCCAAAGCATAGCACAGAACCCATGGGCCCAATAAAGTATTTTGCAACTTAAAGTAAGTACAGAGCAGAGCATCTTGAGAAATTCCCACATTTCCAAGGCTGAACCGCAGCTAGAAGTCAGGGAATGGCTCGGTCCCCGAGGAAATGAACACGGTAAGGAGGCTGCTTTGCACAAGGGCCAAGGAAGAAGATTCTGTGGCTCTGTACCCAAGGACACTGTGGGCCTTCCCATAAAAAAGCAAGATCCCATAAAAGAGCAAGAGGAAAATGGGAAACCCAGACCCTAAAACTAAGTCAGAACTTGAAGAAAAGTTGATATTAATACAAAATAGTTAATATGGTAAATACAGCAATATGGATTAGCTAAGTGTGTAGAGAGAAGGGAGCATGGAAAGATTCCTTCCAAATTCCACCAGGCCATACTTTCCTCTGGGAAGCGTTAAAGAGTCTATAGACTTGGGTAACAGAGAGGCCTATGGTGGCTCTAATCTGCTAACACAACTCAGTTTAGAAATCATTTGATTGAGCATGTTATTCAAAAGCTTCTCTTGTGATTAGAAGTCAAGTGGAAGCTAGAATAAGAATGTTGGGTTGTGGCTGGGTGAGGTGACACGTGTATATAAAATCCCAGCACTCTGGGAGGCTGAGGTGGGAGGATTGCTTAAGCTTAGGAGTTTTAAGATCAGCCTGAGCCAGAGTGAGACCCTGTCTCTACTAAAAGTAGAAAAGTTAGCCGGGCATTGTAGTGAGTACCTGTAGTCCCAGTTACTTGGGAGGCTAAGGCAGGAGGATCACTTGAGCCCAGAGGGCTGAGGTTGCTGTGAGCTAGGTTGATGCCACAGTACTCTAGCCTGGGCAACAGAGTGAGATTCTGTCTCAAGAAAAAAAAAAAAAGAATGTTGGGTAGTAACCAAAGACATGTGGCTCAGAGATTATCAGAAAATGGGATAAAACCTAGAAACCAGATCAGAGACCTAGTGGAGTATCCCATTTCATTAATTTGTTTTTTTTTGTTCTTGTTGTTTAATATTCAAGGACATTAGTTTGTGCATATTCCCAATAAATGATATTTCTACCTTTGATGCTGTTAATGTTTTAATGTGTATTTCGTAGTTTCCTGTTAGCAAAACCTTGATGAACCATGGATTTTCTTGTCTAAAATTAAAAGGGAAGAGTGACTAACTGCTTCACGAATCTTTTTTTTTTTGTCAGCATTACTCCCTACACATTTACATAGACACGGCACACCTTGGAGATACTTGAGTGTCAGCGGGAGCTCTGCCCTGGGCACTGTATTCAAAACTCTGTGCCACCTCTCACTCCACGCTCTATCCCACTTCACTGCTTTAGCATTACTGTGGCTCTGTACCCAAGGACATTGTGGGCCTTCCCATAAAAAAGTAAGATCCCATAAAAAAGCAAGAGGAAAATTGGAAACCCAGACCCTAAAACAAAGTCAGTACTTGAAGAAAAGTTGATATTGATACAAAATAGTTAATAAGGTAAATACAGCAGTATATATTACCTACGTGTGTAGAGTGAAGGGAGGATGGGCAGATTTCTTCCAAATTGAAGGATCTTCAATTTTTTTTAATGAGATCTTACTTTTTTATGGGAAGGCCCACAATGTCCTTGGGTACAGAGCCAAAGAATATTCTCTTTAGCATTACTATTCAGATATATATGGATACAACTTAGGCATATATGTGTATAAGTTGTATAGATATAAAAATACATATAAACTTATTTACCATTTTGTTTGACCGCTCCCCCCAGTAGTGTTCTGATGAATGTTTCACAATTAGCTGTCCAGGGCAGGGGTGGAGTCGGGTGGGGGTTCTGATGCGCAATGCTGGCCAGTGTTGTAAATATTCCCATGACAGCTATTTGTTCAATAATTGGCTTGAAAAATTCCTGAACATTTCTGTCTGGTCTTACAAACGGATTTGAGTCAGCTCCGGGGCACCACCAGCTCTTCCCACACTGAGAAATCCCATGAGGGTGTCCCACGAGGGCAGGGGTTTCTGTCTACTTTGTTAACTGTTATAACCTCAACACTCCAGATACTTCTTGGCCCACAGTAGAAGTTTCATAAATAACTGTTAAATGAGTGAGTAAATATAAATGCCTATTTTACAACTGGGATAAATACACATAAGGGACAGTGTATTTCATCATTTTCACATATGCTCATAATAAGAACTTTGTCCATGCCATTGTGTGTTATTCTAAAATACATTAGTGGTGCTTTAACAATTAACTTTGGGGTATAATTTGTTTTATATTTAGGTAAATTCTATCTCATTAAATGCTATTATAAATATCTTTAGACATAAATATTTACACAAATTAACTCTGAGGTAGCGGTCTGTTGTATAAGGTTAATAAAATTATACTAACAGAGGTACGAGATATAAATTTGTGAGGATTCCAATTACATTCTGAAATGTTTTAATGTCAGATATAAAAATGTTTGACCAAATTTATCTGACATTAGAATTCTAAGAATTGGAATCCTAATTTTCTCAAGTTAATTTAATTTTTAAGAAATATAATATAGACCAGTGGAAAACACAAGTAATCCAGAACATTGACTTTTAAAATTTTTTTATTTTTTTATTTTAAATTAATATAAGGGTGCAAATTTTTAGCTTACATTGTTCTCACTTTCAGAGTAAAGTCCCACTTGTAAAAGAGGCCCTCACCAGGGGGAATGTTATACACTCTCACAGTGTGCACATGAGGTGAGATCCTGCCTCATGCCCTTCCTCCTTCTGCCAAACATCTGGGCTCCCCCCACCCCCCCCCACTTCCCTATATCCCCCATTAGACTATATTTGTGTTTTGTTGTTCATATAAGCATGTAATTTTCTAAATATTGGTTTCATATTAGTATGGAGTACATTGGATATTTATTTTTTTATTCTTAAGATACTTTACTAAGAAGAATGTATTTCAACTCCATCCAGGTAAATGTAAAAGATGTAAAGTGCCCATCTGTTTTAATGGCTGAATAATATTCCATGGTATACATATTCCACAGTTTGTTGAATTGAGCCATATAAACATGGTTAGGTTGTGTCCACAACTTTGCAATTATGAATTGAGCTATAATAAACATTCCAGTGCAAATGTCTTTGTGGTAAAATGATTTTTATTCTTCTGGGTAGATACCTAGTAATGGGATTCCAGGATCAAATGGAAGGTCTACTTTTAGATCTTTGAGGATTCTTCATACTTCTCTCCAAAAAGGCTGTATTAGTTTGCAATCCCACCAGCAGTGTAGAAGGGTTCCCTTCTCTCCACATCCACCCCAGCATCTGGTATTTTGGGACTTTGTGATGTGGGCTAATCTTGCTGGGGTTAGATGCTATTGTAGGGTGGTTTTGATTTGGATTTCTCTGATGATTGAAGATGGTCAGCATTTTTTCATATGTTTGTAGGCCATTGTCTGTTATCCTCAGAGAAGTTTCTGTTCAACCCCCCACTTATAGAGGGGGTTGTTTATACTTTTCTTATTGTTTAATTTGAGTTCTCTGTGGATTCTAATTATCAGGTCTTTGTCAGATTCATAACATGGGAAAATCTTCTCCCATTCTGAAGGCTGCCTATTTGCTTTGTTTGTGGTACCCTTAGCTGTATAAAAGCTTTTTAGCTTGCAAATCCCAGTTATTTATTTTTAGTCAATTTGCCTGGCAATTGATGGTTTTTAGATACATATTTAATTTAATACATAACATAGCTATCATAAAAAACGTAGAAAGAATACCTTAAGCATTTGGAACAAAATGAAGAAAAATAAATGTAGATTCATATGTCACATCATATAGCAAAATAAAGTCAATATTGATAGAATAAAAAATAACTAAAATAAAATTAAAAAATACATTTAATTGTAAGGCTATAGGAATGAGAATTTTCAAAAGATTAAAACAACAGAAAAAATTTAAAGAAGTTAAGCAAATTTAAGAACATAAGAAAATTAAATAGTTCTGTTCCACAAACACTAACATATTAAAATGAAAAAAAAAAAAAGAATTGTGGCAACTATGACAGACATAACTTTGTTAAAAATCTTCTATAAAACTAGAGTACTCTATAAACTCAGAAATGGATAAGAATTTAAAGAAAATAACACAATGTTTTACTTAAAGAAAATAAAATGTACTATTTAAAGTTATAGTAGAAATAGCACACATTAGAGAATATAAAAATCAGTTAAATGTGCTTATTAATGAAAGCAATGCAAAGCATAATTTTATTCAAAGGGATTATACGTTTAGTTCAAGTCTCTTACTTATCACACCACCTGGATTGATTCCATTTAAGTTCTCCCATGCCGTCATTGAGTTATTCATTGATTCAAATGTGTATCTCAATTTGTTCATTCCTGATTCAGTCATGGAGAGGCCAAAGGAAATATCAGAGGCTTGCCAAGGTAACCAAAAGAGCCTCGAGCTGATGTGTGATTGTATTGTCCTGAGAGATATTAGAATAATATTCTCTTGTTCTTCCTCAAGAAAAGCAAAGCCTCAAAGACTCAGTAAGTCAGAAGCAAATATATTTCAAATCCAAGTGCATTGCCTTAATTTTGCTTCCCATTTGATCCCTATAAGAAGCTTAAACACAGATATAAGTGCATTTAGGTACTTCATGTGTACTGTGATCCACTGGTGCAATTTTATTATGAAAATAGTTGTTACTGGGACTGTGTCCAACTTCAGTGGTGGATGTGAGTCATTGAATTGTAGACTGTCAGGTGATGGTTTCTGTCTGATCCAAACCTTTGCAGAGGACCTGGCTCCCTACCTACCTCCACAGCATTTCCTTGGGCATTTCATTTCCATGTTCTCCCCATAGCTGTAAAGATTGTGAACAGCAGGTAGCAAGGTTCAATGGAAAGGATACACAGAGAAAAGAAGTACTAATAGTTATTTTAAGAGCTATGATGATGATCTTGATAAATGGCTGGCTATGATTTTTGAGAGACAGGAACATGAAATGAATTTCATGTTCTCTCTAGTTTCTGCATGGAGACACTTTCCAAACTGTGACATACTCTCTATTTGGAGCCAAGTAGAGAATTGTGCCCTTGATAGTCAAGGGAAACAGTTTGCTGTTCAGGGTCATGGAAGTGGCTAGAGTTTGTGGGGCCTAAAACTAGAGAGGAGGGAACTATTTAGGTGAATGGTACCAGTAGCCATCCCATAGGGTACCCACATTTCAAAATACCGTGTCATGCATCATAATACAGAAAAATTCTATTTGTTAATTTAAAGAAGATAAATAAATCATGAAAACTATAAGGGAAGCAGAAGAAAGAAAGAAAAAAAAGGAACTAAAAATCTTCACAGAGGTCCCCTGCCCACAGCTACTGGCAGGCTCTAAGATAAGAGAAGATTTCAGAGGTCATACAGTCTGAGGGATGCTGGAGTTTCAAGATTGGAATGACCTCTTTGAATGAGATCCTACACAGGCAATGCCTTAATAGTAGGTCTATTTCAGCCCTTGAGTAAGAGCTACTCTAGACCTTCCTTAACAAAGCTTAGGAGCAATCCTTGACAGGGTGATGCCTATCTATCAGCAACTAAACTGACTGCCACAAGAAAAATTGATACTTTTTGAAGGAAGAAAACAAAATTCATTTTCTCAATAGTGTAACATATTATCAAAAATTACTAGGTGTGAGGGAAAGAAACAGGTAAATGAGATTCATAATAAAAAGTCAAGACAAACAGACTCAACGATAAGACAGATTTTTTTTCTATTAGCAGCTAATATAAATGTATTGAAAGATTTCAATGAAAAGGTAGGCAGAATTATTGGACAAAAGGGGAACTTAATCAGAAACATGGACACTAGAAAGTGAATGAAATATATATTCTAAAACTAAAAAAATTTTATATTTAAAGTAAAACCTTCTATAGATGCCTTTAAGACAAGACAGTATATATTACAAAAGAAAACAAAGGTGAACTGGAAGAGAGAGCTATATGAACTATTCAAACTGGAAAACAAAGAGAATAACGTTTTTTTTTTTTAAGCAGAGGTTCCTTGTTGAGAAATGGATAAGTATTGTGTTGTGAGAGAGTACAACTGTGAAGTTGATCATGTTTTGAAACATGACTTTTTGTATGCCTAGACACATGATTTAACTTCATGACCTGACTTTTAGGTAGGGATAAAGAGGAGTGAGGAGAAGTCATATATTACATAAAATGAAAAGAAAGTGAGATGTACAGAGATAAAGGGACTATCCCAAGGTCATAGAAACGGTAAATTTAGAGTGGGAAATCAAACATTTATCTTTGGTTTTCAGTCTAGTACCTTTTCCTATAGAAACGTCATAGGACAGGGCAATAGAAGTGCTGATGCTTGTTGGCTGATTGGAACATTTTAGAGTTATTTTCAGACTGATGTGTGTGTGCATAAAGAAAACAGTATTTCTTCCAGAAATGGGACTTAACAATTGTGACATTCTAATTATAGGGCAAAGCAAAGAGCCCCAAATCTTGCTGCCAATAAATAGTAAGTACTTCTAGTCACTGACTTTTCTGGACCTCAGACGGGACATATGTAAAACAGACATTATGTGCTGTCCATACAGAATTTGATGCATACCAAGTTGAAACACATAAGAACACCCAGCCTCCATTGAATAGATTTTTCCATGCTCTGGGTCAAGAGTATTCATTATCCATCATCATTCTGAGTTCCTGAGAGCCAGGGATAGATCTTCTAGATTCTTTGTTTATTACATAAAAATCAAGCCCAGTATCACTAAATAAGAGCTGAAGTGAAAGTGGGTAAAAGAGCACTTTTCTAGCAGTTTCTGGGCCTTTGGCACAGAAACACCAGTTAATCTGCCATGTTATCAGTCTGCCCAGGACTCTCAGAGTCAAGGTTTCCTGATCCCACAGGGCAGCATCCTCATGCCACACTGGTGCTGAAGCAGGGATACCAAGCTGATCGTCATTACAAATCCAGAAAGAAATACGAAGTATCCCAACTTGCCTAATAAGAAGTAATATATGAAGATGGAAAGACATTACTTGTCAGATTCCAGATCTACCTGGAAAGGCCTGGGCAGGGCTGGTCACATCAGTGTCTGCTGCCTGCTCCAAGACCAACAAAAGGCAGGAGTTTCTGTTCTTCATTCAATCAGCACCAACGCTGTGCTGGGCCCCCGGAGAATGGGAGTGAACAGGACAGACTTCTCTCATGGTCCCATCTCACTGTGACTCAGCAATCATTCTAATAATCTGGTTACAGGGAGAATACCAGACTTACTAAGCAAAGCTTGTTTCCAATACTATTTACTTCTTCCTGTCAGATCCACGAAGTTTAGGGGTACAGAGAAGTTTCAGGGTCAAAGATTTTGGGGGGAGTGGGAGGTAGTATATATCTGGAGGTGGTAAATATGGATGCAATGTACTTGGAGACGGCCAGTTTGGAGGTGGTGCATTTGGCGATGGAGAATTCAGTCCTCTTTGGTCTTAGCAGAGCTCAGCCTCTCACGGACACTTGCGGGGGCATTGCTCCTTGGACCCCGGTGGGAGCACACCGTGAGAAAGTCCCTTAGCAGAGCTGACGCGGCCTTCTGGCAGCTTCTGCTCTAATTCTGTCTTCTGGGCTCCGCGTGGCTTGGACCCAAGTGAGCGCATCCCAGGTTCCCCCCGACACACAGTGGGGCTCTAAAGACACAAATGAAGAAAACGCACAGGAAAGGAAACATATGCCAAGGGTGAGACAGGCCCATGTCGGGGGTTGGATGCATGGAAAGGCTGTTCGCGTCGGGGTTTCCTGGCCGCGTCTGACTCACAGGGAAGGCTCGGCACCGCAGAGGTCCCTGACTCAACTCCTTGCCCCTCCAGCTGTGCTGTCCACAGCTCTTCAAGATTGCCTGCAGACTCAGAGAAATAGCTCATCTTGGTGGCACGAGGAACCTGGGTCAAACAGAGGGCCAAGGGTCCGCAGTGATGCACTGGGCGAGAGGCAGATGCAACGACCCGCCAGGCTCCTGCTCCCAGCCTGCTGCTTCCCTCCGGGCAGGCGCATGGCTGTGGCTTCCCCAGCCGGGGCCCAGTCCACTCTGCAGAGGGGAGCAGAACATGCTCTGGGGCTGATGTGGCAAATCTGACAAAAACACGGCTTTCATTTGGGCCTCCTGCTCAGATCCCATGTTTAGCCCTTATTCTGGGCGAAAGAAGCAGGAGCTTGCACCGGTCCAGCTGGCACCCTCCGAGGTGCGGGGCGGCTGCTCCCCAGGGAGCAGCATTATGGGGCCCCTTGCGTGCTGGGCCAGGTGCCAGACGCCCGTTCCGCGCAGGCCCTGCTTTCCTGGAATTCAAGGAGTAAGAATAAGACCCGCTCCTTATTCACTCCTCAATTATTCTAGCTTCATTTTTCAGGCACCCCATATGGCATTGTTTTCTCAGGAACTCTGAAGCAATGAAACTATGAACCATTCAAACGCTATGCATGGACTGTTTATCAAGAAAACAATCATAGAAAAAAGATCCTGCCAATTTGCCCAGTGAGAATTTCAGGTGGGGGCTGAGGAGATGGGAATGGCCACGGGGAGGGTCAGATTTCCCCGGAACACTGACAGGCTGGACAAGCCGTGGGGTGGTGTCTGCAAGCACACCCACATGCACACATGCACACAGTGTCACACTGTGCGTGTCCTGCTGTCTTTGTGGGACTCTTCTAACAACTAGAAAGATTCATATTTCCTTCTAGATATTTTGTGAAGTACTTTTAAACACACCCACTCCCTTGGGGGAAAGAATTTTCAAGCAACAATCTAACTGTTGCTGATGGATTTTTGGCTATTAGGGGATATTAGTTCAGCGTGATATGCCTGGTGGGTTTGAGTAGCGGAGGCCCAGCCTGGTTCAGTGGACAGAGCACTAGGCCGAGAGGGGCCTGGGCTGAAATCCCTTACCCAGGCCCTCCCAAACTTCTTGGCTAGCCAAGCACAGGCCTGGCTAGTCCTCCCAAAGAGATGGTGTGTCGGTGGGTGTGGGGGGATTCCCTGCCTCACTCTTTCCCTGGTGTTTGTTCCTGCCAAATTCTCACCCTAAGCTCAGACCAAGGTGGATAACAGGGCCCTGGGCCTTGCAGGCCACAGTGCCAGGTGCAACTCCCCTGTGAATGGTCCATGGAGGTTGGAAGAGCCCAGGGCTGAGCTCTGGAGTTTTCTGGTTGCACCTGGTCACTGTCTGCCTTGGGGTCTGAGCACCATGAGAGTCGGAACTCTGGAGGTGTTTGGACTGGCCACTTGGAATCCAGAAGAGGCAGAAGTTGGGTGACATTTCCTCTACTGGCTCATCCCTCTGTCCATCTGTGCTCAGTCTTCAATGACGCTGCCCTTGGTAGGCAGCTCAGCTGCTGTAGTAAATGTGTGTGAGGAAGATTTTACCAACACATCCAGCAGGGGTCTAAGGGTCCCCCAAAGAAGAAAAGGAAAAAGAGGACATGCCCAGGAATGTAATTAGGAGGCTGCTAACACCCCCTCCCACCCCAACAGTCATTCCCATCTAGGCCCCAAGAGGTTAGGTGGGTGAGGTGAGGGCGCAGGACCACAGAAACACACATTTCCTCTGTGAAGCTCCTCAGTCACGTGGCTTTAGCCACTAAAAGTCTTGGCCTCCTTCAGAGGCAAATCCAGATGGCCAGTGTGTTGTTCCCAGACCCTGGGGCAACGTAGGGCTCCAGCTGCCGAGTTTCCTCATTTGGGAAAAGGAAAACATGGGCTTTAGAACCTTTCTGAGCTTTCTAACTGGGCCACCAGCTGATCTGTCTTGCCCTTTTTTCTTTTAACCAACTTGACCTTGTAACATGAATAGGGAAATGCCTATTTGTTTAAGCTTGTGTTTTCCATAGTTATATAGTAAAATCCCATTTTTATAAGCGGAGTTTAGCTTACAGCATAATGAGGCTTGATTTAACTGTCCAAAATAAGCCAGATGGGCTTTCTCCCACTTTAAGGGCAAAGATTCTGGGAAGAATGGGGGTCCTGGGATAGAGGTGGCTCCCCTCAAAAAATGTATAGGGCTCTGCTTCCATCCTGTAAAGGGAGAACATTCATCCCACTTGGGTGAATGTGGGAACCATCCTGCTCAGCTAAATAAACCAGTCACGAAGGGGCAAGGGCTGTGTGTCTCCACTTCTATGAGGGCCCTCGGGTGGACAAAGACATAGAGGCAGAAAGTAGATTGGGGTTTCCAGAGACAGGGGGTGGGGTGCGGAGTTGTTTAATGAGGCAGAGTTTCAGTTTTCCTAGATGGAAGGCCTTCTGGAGATGGCTTGCTCAATAACATGGATGTACTTGTCACTACTGAATTACACACTTAACCATGATTAAGATGGAAAATTCTAAATTATGTAATTTTTACCACAGTAAAAAACATAAAGAGGGATTCAACCCAGTCATACATTATAATGAGGGGTGTGGAAAACGCCACCAGGCTTTCTGAGTCTGTAGCTCTGAAACCTTTGAGGAACCAGCTGCTGTCTGCTTCTTCCCGGTGGTCATGCTGGCCCTGTAAGCCCTCCTTTCTTGGGAATTCTCATTTCTCTTTCTGGCATAAAATAAAGGCCAAGCATCACTATGACCCTCATCCAGGGACCGGAAGTGGAGCCAGGTTGGTTTGGTCCATGTTTTGGCTTCAGCACAAGCTGCTGATCAGGAGCCCGATGCATCTTCTATTCACTTGTTCATTCTTTCCTTCCTCAGTCACAAGCTCTTACGGGGAACAGTTGCTGGGCCAACAGCATGCTAGGCCAGTGTTTTTCAACGTTTTTTTTTATCTCACGACTCACTTCAACCTGTAGTTAAACTTCCATGGCACACTTAAATTACGTTGATTAAAAAGAAAAAAAAAAAAAAAGACTAACAGATCGAATATACTTACTGTGCTTCGATTGTCTTTCAAAAATAATTCAATTAATGGTCTTTAAAAATTTTTGCGGCACACCTAAGACCCTCTCACGGCACATTGGTTAAAATCACTGTGCTGGGGGAACTCAGCAAAATGTCTCAGTCCCAGATGGGAAGGTCGAGTCTGACACTCACTCACCCCATACAAGGCTGTAAACATTTGACTTGTTTAACTTGTTCATGGAAGATAAATAAGGCTTTACAGGATGAGTCTGAAAAGTGGAGAGCATATGCCCGTGGGTGCATGGGTCTCTGCAGGGAGACCTGCAGGTGAAAATCCTTGCTGCTTCATCTGCTCCCCTGTCCCTTGTCTGGGGTGGTGCAGGGAGGCAGAGCAGTGAGGCCGAGCAGCCTGCAGCATCTGGGTGCCCTTTCTGTCATAGGTGTCCAGGGAGAGAAAACAGGCGGGAATACTTCAGGTACCGGCTGAGGAAGGCACGCTAAGGGCTGGGTAACACATGTTTAGCATAAAACCTCACTAATCTGTGAGCAAGACTTGGTTCAGCTAGCAGGAGCCAAAAAATCCCTGGCAGGCTCTCAGTTGGAGCTGGCATCTGCTCAAGTGGCAGAATTGCTTCTTTAAACACACACACACACACACACACACACACACACACGTGAATTGCGGGAGGCAGACCTGGCTCCCAACACCTTTAGCAGGCCACAGATCCTCTGGGCCCAGGAAGGAAGGGCAAGCAGGCCACAGATCCTCTGGGCCCAGGAAGGAAGGGCAAGGAGTCTCAGGACTGTCTGAGCCGGTAGAATCTCCTTTTGTGAGACTGGCTTTGCCAGCATGGGGCTATGTAGCCATCACACAGACAAAATAGGAAACACACATTTTCTATAGCAGGAGGCAACAGTGCATTTCTGTTGGTTTCATCAAACAAACCTTAAACTCTTCACCTTTTCAAACGTTAGAGAACAGGAACGTTTATCTACCATGTGAACCTGCCTTCCCAGTACACAGAGGCCAACTCCAGAAGCTTAAAATACCTGCAAACAACTTTTGGCAGAAATCTCCGTTGAGAGCAGGAAGGTGGTGTTTATATTCTTCTATCTAGACCAAAGGCTCTTGTGGGGCTGCTGTTTATTTTTCTGGCTCAAAGAGCAGAGCCCCCAATATAATATAAAATAGGTAATATAATAAAAATACTTTATAAATCAGAAGCTCTGTCCGGTTGGGCCCATGCTCTGTCAACTCTGAAATAAACACAAGGAACCCTTGCTGACTTCATTTCCTCTTGGTTTCTCCATCAGCTTGCCGCCAGCGTCTCCCCTCTGCTTGTTTTCGTTTAACTCCCGTGGCCCATCCCGCACCAGGTTGGTCCTGCTGCAATTACGAGTGAACCTTGTCTTGATCTGCAATGTGGCGTGGAGGGATGTGTTTTCCTTCCTTCTCCTGGTGGGGTGGAGGGCATGGGCCGGCACAGCAGACAGCACCACCGGCCAGTCAAACACACATCCATCATCCTGGCTCGGGAAGGCCTGGTTCTCATAATAAGGGTTCACTTAATAAAACTGGCCTCCCTACGTTTTCCTTTAGAAAGTGGTACATCCAGTAAGAGACAGTTGTTTGCCAATAAAGGACATCTTGAGTGTGAAGCCTTCAGAAGAACCAGCCTGCCTATTTAATGGGCGGGTAATGAGAGCCAGGAAGAGAAGTGATTTGTCCAGGGTCACTGAGCTGGAAAAGCCTGGACTCCCATGTTTGAAAAAGAACTTTGAGAACATCCACCCTAATCACTCAGGCACCGTGGGGCCCCTCCCCGGTAATGCAGGCTCTGGTTTCAAGTCTCTGCCATCTC
This sequence comes from Otolemur garnettii, assembly GCF_000181295.1. NCBI lineage: Eukaryota > Metazoa > Chordata > Mammalia > Primates > Galagidae > Otolemur > Otolemur garnettii. The sequence goes on from NW_003852500.1 coordinate 6,568,699, forward strand.
CCTGACACTTCTGTGGTTTTGTTCTGCAGACATCCTGGTTGGAACTTCTCTCTGTGTTAATCTCAGATCTGTCCCCTCTTTAGTTACCTGCCGCTGCTGTTTCTCGTTCTGTTGTTTGAATTGATTAGAATAAGTGCATTCTTTCTTCTATGTGCTTGCTCTTCAAAAATCCAAGGACTTCTAGAATATTCCTCCAAGTCTTCACTTTTCCAGGTCAACCACATTTCTTCAGTACTTGGTCAAACTCTCAAGACCCTTCTATCTTTTCCTCTAATGTGTTCGAGCCTGTTAGTCATCACTCGTAAAACTTCATGTCTGGGATGGTCCACGGTATTCCTGACAGTGATCCTGACCAGTATTGTCAAAGACATCTGCTGCCATCTGACTGGTATTGTACAGACACATCAAACTCACTTAGATCCTCTTTTGTTTGCTGTATTATCTGTATTTATTTATTCAACTACCTGTTTCTTGTCTTTCTCATTCCTAAAAGGATTTAAGGTGACTTTTAAAAGTATAATACAACCATATGTAAAAATATTAATTGACAAAACTGGCGAAGAAATAGTATGAATAGGAAAATTAGAGAAAGATAAAAGTTACACTGGCAGGTAGGATGCATTCCAGGAGGTTCTACAACCCAGCTATAGGAAGCCACACATGTGGCTAATTCCTTGCCATAAGGCGAAAGATGGTAACATTGTTTTCACGTAAGAATGCACAGAAAGAAGAACATTTTCCAGCTCCATCCATGTGAACATGTCTTCTTAGCAAAGTATCACAGGAA
>NW_003852500.1:6569973-6585772 GCF_000181295.1 Otolemur garnettii
ACAGAAAGGAAGCAGGAGTCAGTGGCTTAGGACAAGCCTCACTATTGGAGATACTGAGTGAGACCCCAGGGAAATATTTCCTGTAATCCTGATAAAGGACACTATGTAGCCCTCAGTGACATTTCTGTGTGCATTGCCAAGGAATTTGGATTGCCTTCTAAGTCCCTGTATTGCTATTAATCTACACCATTTCCAATATGATGCTCTTTGGCAACTGATATTTTTGTAACAATATCTCTGACGCATTTTAAAATGTAATTTAGGGGAATTCTTATTGAGAAAGGAAGATGAAGAAACTGCATAGGATTATCCATTTAACTCAGTGTCCTAACAGGGTGCCCCTTGATTTTGGAAATGCTGTGATAATTCAACCCTTTTGCAACTGGATTGCATTTTTGTAGTATTTTTCCAGGGCCCTGTTATTATTGTTGTATTTGTGAATAAGATGTGTTTTGAGGTCAGAGACATTTGCAAGAGCTGTTCTGTTCTGACGTTTTTAGTTCAAGGCAGGTCTAGCCGGTAAACTTGGGGTGATGCCATGTATCAGTCACTCCAGGGTGTGGAACAACCTCAACTCTCCTGAAGCCCCAGATCCCAGTTGTCTCCATCCAGGGGTAAAGAGAGGGAAAGGGAGGGGCTGTTTCTACGTATTCGCCTGGGAGGCTACAATGACGGAGAAAAGGCTGTCTTGTGGATAGTCTTCCAGTCAAGTATGTGGATGAGAATTCCCTGGACTGAGGGAATCCACTGGCCTGAGCAAATGCTCATACGTCTACCTGTGCTGGGCTCCAGGCACCTCCCTCGGCTCCTCCAGCCGAGTCCACTGGCAGCAAGGCTGGGTTGCTCCACCTCTGTGGCCCACAAAAGCTACTCACATGCATGTACATCCAGTGTAGCTGAGTCACTTAAACAGCTTTTTTTTTTTTTAAATCTTAGTCCATGTTATGGTTAATTTTATATGTCAGTTTGATTGGGCTATGAGGTGTCCAGACATTTGGTCAAATGTTCTTCTGGGTGTTTCTCTGAGGGTGTTTTGAGTTGTGATTAGCATTTGAAGTACTAGACCCAGTAGAACAGATGGACTTGTCTGGTCTGGGTGGGCCTTATCCAATCAGTTGAAGGCTGGAAAAGAAGAGACAGGCTGACCCTCCCAGAATCAGAGAAGTCCTCCTGCCTAGCAGTCTTTGTCCTGGGACATTGGCTCTTTCTGCCTTCAGAAGCATCAGGTCTTCCTGCATCTCAAGTCTGCCAACCTTCAGACCACAACAACACACCAGCTCTCCTGGGATTCAGCTCACAGATTGCAAACTTGGGACCTCTAAGCCTCCCTGTGGACCACCTTTCCATAATAACTCTGTGTGTACACACTAGTTATACATACTATTGGTTCTGTTTCTCTGCAGAACCCTGATTAATATAGTTAGAACTGATAAAACTGACTGCCCTTGTGGACTCCTTGACGCCCCCTCTCCCCATCACATAATCCATCAACACCCTCCCAGGTTGCTTGTGGTCAGCCAGTGCCGGGGAGAGTTTGAGTTTGGGTTTGGAGACGTCACATGATGTTTGGGTTCTGACAAACACCTGATTGCTTTGCTTTTTCTAACTTCCTCAATTTCTACTTGCAAGGGCCTTTCAAGGGCCATTCTAAAGCATTTCATCTTCCTTCTTAGTATATTACCCACCTAGTAAGCATTTACACTTTCTCTGGAAAGTTGCCACAGTTTAATTTGATAAATTCTAACTCTGACCGTCAGTATCGCTAGACCTTTTTCTTATATTGATACATCTCTGTGATTTTCTGAATGCTTCACAAAGTGTTCATTTAATATAAGCAAGTCAGGTCCTATGAGAGGAGTTCAGTTCCAGGGGCTGTCTAGAAGGAGGGGGGGACCTTTTACTTCTAGGGTTTTGGCTCTCTGTGGTAAAGAAGTTAACATAAAAGGGTACATAGCATTTGAGTCCAGAACTTGGGGTGCTCTCCCCCAAACAAATTATCCATTTTCCGGTGAACATGGCCACAACTTTACATTCCATTCTGTAGATAGGGGCACTCAGGCACAAATCATTCAGGTGATTTTCCCCACTCAGGTTGAAGACAAAACAAAACTCTAATAGTGTCTGTGACAGGGGCATTGAATTGATTCAATTCCCAGGCAGCACAACTCCCAACCTGCCACAACAAAGGCGCAGTGAGAGGCTTTATTCTGTTTTCGTTTAATCATGACCCAAACCAGGGGCAAGAGTAGAGGATAAGGGGTGTGTTTATTTTGATGGAAAAGGTTGGTGAGTTTGTCCCTATGTGTCTAAGAAGCTTTCCTAGGATGAGTCCTTAGGCCCTGGAAAACTTTGTGTGCTGGGCCAGGGTGGCAGCTACACAGATCTACTCTTCCTGCTGGGAGATGCTTTGCTTTGGTCTCAGACATGAACCTGAACAATATGAGAAATTTTGGGGGGCATTGTCCATCTAAGAACATCATGCACATAAACAGTGGTACCTGTAATAGTAAACACATCCAGCATGTAGGGTCTTGGCTAATCACCTCACAACTCTGTGATGTAAGAATCATTATTAATAGGAGCATGATCCCTGCTTCCCAGACGATGTAACAGAGTTTTGAAGGGTGTAAGTCACATTTGCAATAAGGGGCTTGAACCTGACCTGAGACCATTTGCACAGAGAATCACCCCTGATGATTGTTCTCTGTCATTTCTAATACTCCAAGCCTCAAGCCAGGACCACCTAACATCCATTGCCCCTTCTTGGCATGCGGCAACCTTTACCATGATGGTTGCCAGGTTAAGACACTATGGGTCTCTCAGAAGCAACAGCCTCAGCTCTGAAGAATGGGGTCTACACCTCCGGTTAGCTGTCTACCTAGAGGAATGAGGCTATAGTGGGAATTTTTAAAAGATGATACATTCTTTATTATTTCCAGTGCTGAACTCGTTTCAGCTGAGTAAGCACAAGTGACTCAACTTTCAGGCACATCATGGACTTCATCTCACCGGTGTGGAACATTCAAGGGTTATTGAGTGTTCTCTTCATGGCTCCTTAAGATCTTTGAAATAAATCTCTGTCCTTGGCAAATACACTGAGGACTTTTCAGTGTCCACGCCCCATTGAAATGTCAAAGGTGTGACAAAAGGCATAGCTTCTCTTATTTGGGAGGCTGGATAGAGCAAACCAATGCTGTATGCAAACCAGCTGAAGCTTCACCAGACATCTCTGAGAAAATACATAGACTTCTATCTAGCATTGCTTTTTATATGTTAGCATGGAAACTGGCTTGGTTTACAAGTCTAAACATCTAGCAGACATGTGGAGTCATTCAGTGGGGGCCCCAAAATAGCAGACTGAGGTTATAGTCTTCTCTCTGCATGAAAGGATTGCCCAGAACTCTCCTTCCCAAGGTGTGATCTGGGGTCAGGGCAGCACATTTGGCTTCCTCCTTTGCAGCCTTTAGAGTGGGGTAATACTGTGTATGAGTTTACCCAGATCTTTTAAGTTGCCATTTTATAGATGAGAAAAGTGAAGACCAGGAATGCATTTCTTACTAAGACAGAATCCAAGTGGGAGGCATCCAAAGGGCACAGGTCACCTCCAAATAGGTATTGTACCAAGGAAGTGAGGGCAGGGCCCAAACGCGGAGGGTGGCTGATCTCCCATCTGTGAGTATTGACAGCAGAATGCATGTGGACATTGTTCATGGGGACTGAAAGCCGAGTGAGCACAGGGTCACTGGTTGTCACAGTGGTGTGGGGAGACATCCAAGAGGAGACAGTGCCTGCAGAGAGACCGTGGGAAGCCCCTCTTGTGTTTGGGTGTTTTCTGAGTCAGCATGGGTGGCAGATGAAGGTATGCAGTTGGCATCAGAAGAGCATAGGAGGCATTTGGAGAGGTGGGCATGACCACTGACAAGGTAGAAGTCAGTAGTTCTCAACCAAAAATCAAGTGACTCTTTCCCTTTCAGGGACATTTGAACATGTCTCTTCTGGTTACCAAAACTGGGGAGAAGGTGCTGCTGCATCTTGCAGGTAGGGCCAGGGATGCTGCTGGACGTGCTATAACCTTTAGGATGGCTTTCCACAGCCATCCAGACCAGAATGTCCACAGGCAGAGGTTAGGAAACTCTGATTTAAGAGTTTGTGTTAGTGAATGGCTCCATTGATACACAATGTCAGTTTTCACTTGTATTTATTTATCAATTCTATCACCTTGATTTGAGATTCATTCTGTCATGCTTTACAGAGTCATTTTCCAGAGAAGACAATAATGTCATGACATACAGGGAGAATGTTTAGAAATATTCAAGTGCATTCTTTTCATGAACCATCATGGGGAAGGGGAATCAACCAGCATGGAAGTGGCAGGGAAGGAGGAAAATACAACACAAGAGAAGACACAGAGGAAAGATGGGATTGGGAGGTCTGACTGAGCTGATGGCTGCAGCCAGCACCAAAGCACAAAATCAGCTTTATATTATCTATACAGGGTTGTCTACAGGGAAGTAGCATGGACAAAAGACATTATCTTTGGTCTTACAGTGTGACTGGAAAATGTAAATGACTTCAATAAAGACAAATCATCCTGTTAATGGTTTCTACTCAACTTCATTAACACATGATAAGAAGTGAAAAGAGAAAGATCACAAGGATCTCTGCATAGTTCTTAAAAATTAACTAGACAAAGAAAAAGCTATATGACTTCTGGAAGAGGAAGCATGAAGAAAGGAATATGGTTGTTTGGGAAAGGAGGAGAAGCATTTGAGGGTTCACTCCCTGAATGTTCCCCAGGCTGAGGGGGCCCTGCTGCCTTGCAGCCAGTTCTTCACACATTCTGCCCTAGTTCATGACCCAGATCTTCCTGGGCTGGAAGCAAGCGCTGCCTCCTAGCACTCTCTATGGTCTAATCTGTCCTCCTAGGGACAGTGATATTTTTACCTTACCTGGGCTCGATTAATTCACCTCCTGCCCTGGATGCCAATGGTTTGTTCATAGGCAGTATTTGATGGGTGCCTGCAGCCCACTTGTACCTGGGCCTTCCTGAGGCTGGAACTAACAAGAGCGCCATAATTCTACTATGCTTATCTTTGACTTGGGAAGAGTAGTCAAATGAACTTTCAGGAGTTGTTCCATTGGAAAAACCAGAGGAAGAAGGGCCAGAGTCTCATTAGTAGCCATTCTGTCTCAGCTATTTACCTCTCTGAAAGTCTGGTAACCTCTCACATTTATGGCCTTGAGACCCCACTGGGAATAGAAAATGATGCACTGTTCACTCACCCACCTGCTATGTCTCTTGCACAAATGCAAGCATGTGCTATATGCTTCTCACACAGTTGGGACCTGATTCTGGGTAAGTGGGCATCTTGAATGCTGTTCTGAGAGGGCCTTTGTGGTGTAATGAGTAAGAAACCCCCAACTTAGGTGATGTGTGATGGAAACATGACTGAATGTTCTCAACTGGGGCTGAGTTTGTCGTGGCTGTTCCCTGATTGGAAAGCTTCCTCCTCCTTGGGTGGTTTTTCTTCCTGTCAAAGTCATCTTCCATTGAATGTCAAAGTCCACTTTCTCCATGCAGTATTTCAGCCTCCTCTGGTGGGAGTCATTGCTTTTGTGATCTCATCCCACTTGGGTTTTGTGTCACGTCAGTGCAGAGAATGTTCAGCTCTGTCTCTTTCTGTCACGTGATCTTTGAGGCCATGCACGTTATTTTAAAAACATCTTTGTATATTTGTATCGCCTTGTCTGCACAGTGAACTTTGATGCTCACGTAGTACTCGCTGATTTAATTTACATTATTGACGAAGATGATAAGTAGTACAAAAGTTTTATTCTATTTTTTGGGAGTGAATATGCATCTACCAATAGGACTCCAGTGCATTAGTCAAAGAAACCTTGAATCTTTTCAAACTCCACCATCATTCAGCTTTTAATGGCGTTCCTAAACACATCAACTCCCACAGTGCAGAGGGGATATTAAAGTTCAAAGAGATACAGAATCAGGTTGAAGATGGCAAGTGATCAGACTCCTAAGAGAGTAAGAGCATTTCCTCATTTTTGGACTGGAGCAGAAATGTCTGTAATCCAGATATTTAAAACTCGTCTGGGTGAAGAGGTGGGGGAGGCATCAAGGAATAGCCTGGAATAGGGTCCTGGGGGATGAGTGGATGTGATGGTGAAGGTCATATCTAACCCCAGCGCTTCGGATTCCATGATAGCACATCTGCTTTTGATTGCAGCGGGTTCTGAGCCCAGGGCTTAGGGCACGACGCCATCTGAAGGAGGAAATGCTAAGCCTGTCTGCAGGTCTGCTTGTTCCCACAACGGGAGACCAGCTAAGCCCTGTGGCCGAGGGAGAGACACTGGTGCTTTGTCTGGGGCTTGGGCTTGTTCTCTGAGGTCCCCCACACGGAGGCCTTTGCAGCCCATGTGGGCCTCCATTAGAACAAGTGAAACAGAGCAGGCAGGGATGGGAAGCCAGGGAGAGTGAACCCGACAGAATAACTGGTAACTGTGTAAAATGTAGAACATCATGGTGGCTAAAAGGGAAGGTTCTGGGATTGGAATCAGACCCATGTCATAATCCTGACAACAGTGCTCATGGGACCTAGAATGACCTAGGAGGTTCCCTATTTGTAAAGTGGGAGTTTATTGAGATATTATGTGGAAAGCGTTTAGCTTTGTACCCAGGACTTACCATTTGATCTTGTCTGACTATTGTTATTTTATGATTTAGCTCTGGCTCATCCATCTGGGGGAACACGGTGACTCTCAATGCTTTCTTTTCTAAAAGAAAGAAGGAAAAAAAAAACCACCCCAGAGTACTGTTTAGAATAGCGGAGACCTTCCTTGGGTGAGCAGTGCTAGCTCCCCGCTGGGCGCAGATGTGCAGGCCCTGAGTACACTTGCTACCCAGTGAGAGCCAGGTCCCCCGAGTCACGTGAGCGGAGGCGGCAAAAGCTGCAAAAACACACGTGGCGGGAACAGGCACCAGGAAGTGATGCAGCCCCAGGAGGTCCCTAGGCTGCCTGGGACATGGATTCCTTGGAACACTGCAGAGAGAAAGCCTATATAAACAAGAGATCAAAACAACAGCCTCGCTGGCCCTTCAGCGTGATGAATGTTTGTCCTGAGTGTGCAACAGAAGTCAGACCACCACCATCTTTTTGTAGTCTGAATTGTAAGAGGACCCTGGGGAAAACTCACTGGTGTGGGTTCTGGGGGGATCCTTTCAGCTGGCTGGTGCCCCTGGTGGCTGGACCTACCTTCCAAGGGTAGACAGCCCCCTGCATTTTCAAAACACGCAGCCTGTCTGCATGACCTTTCCCGAGTGAGGTGCAGGGGACAAACTGCTGGGGATCTCTCTGCCCCACCCCCACATCATGGGAACCAGGGGGCTGCCTCATCCAAATTATGCCCATTGTCCCAGGACCACCGACGACCCTGTCTGTGAGCTCAGCAGCGGGGAGTTTAATGGGCAGGAAAACAGCGAGGCCAGGTGTGCCCGGGGTCATAAAACCCAAATACGTTTCCACAGCTCTACCTTTATGTTTGCCAATGACCATGGTCACAGTGTCACCAAAGCCTCTTCCCCTTGGCTGTTCCTAACTCAGCCTCATCTCAGGTATCTTCTTGCAAAAGCAGAATATGCAAAAGAGAACGTGTTTCCTGTTAGGTGTCTGAAAACATGTGGCTTCTTTAGGTCCCACTGTAGAGAGAAACTGGCAGTTTGTTATGACTCAAGCCATTTCCCTGGACAGATAGACAGACAGACGAATGCACACACACACAAACAGACTGTGGGTCAGCTGGTAGATAATGTATGGGATGAATAGATCTCCGGGTGGATGGAAACGATTCCCTGAAATCCGCCCCCTCCTACTTCATCACGGACCTCGAATCTTATCCATCTCGCTGAGTATTTATCGCTTCGTCTTTTATGTCAGAGGCACCAAATTAAAGTTTGAGATCTTGCTCAAGTTTGGAAGGTATTAGTGACAAAGCCATTTGTCTGAGATAGTTTGACTTGCTTTGCTTTGGTGTCTGACACCTCCAAGGTAGTGTTTAAGTCCAGAAAGTGACACCTGACATGATGTTGGAGAGAAGGTGCTCACATTGACCCCAACAAACAAGTGCTGAGGGCTGTCCAGTAGGGCTCTGGGGTGGGTCAAACTGAGGGTCTCAGGTGAGGGCTGTGGGCTGGAAATGGTCTGGGAGGACCTCAGAGATGTGTGTGTGCACTGTGCATGTGCTCTGTGTGTCTGTGCAGTGTATGTGTGCACTGTGTGTGTACACTATGTGTGGGTGCACTGTGTATGTGTGCACTGTGCATGTGTACACTATGTGTGTGCAATGTGTGTGTGCACTGTGCATGTGTGTAGTGTGTGCAGTGTGTGTGCAGTGTGCATGTGCACTGTGTGTGTGAAGTGTGTTCGCTGTGCATGTGTGCAGTGTGTGCACTGTGTGTGTGCACTGTGGGTGCACTCTGTGTGTGTGAAGTGTGTGTGCATTGTGCATGTGTGCAGTGTGTGTGCACTGTGTGTGTGAAGTGTGTGCACTGTGCATGTGTGCAGTGTGTGCAGTGTGTGTGCACTGTGCATGTGTGCAGTGTGTGTGTGCAGTGTGTGCACTATGTGTGTGCACTGTGCGTGTGTGAAGTGTGTGTGTGCACTGTGCGTGTGCACTGTGTGTGTATGCATGACAGAGCTGAGGCTCCACGATGGTGATGAAGGAAGCCTGTGACCCGGTTCACATGAGTGTTTGTATAGGTGCCCATCTGTGGTCAGTTCAGAGCATCTGGGTGTGCTGAGGCCCCAGGATGCTGCCCACACACATTCTGGTTTCTCTGTGGTGCCTGGTTGGGCAGCACTAGGGACAAGGATGCTTGACACTTGTGGCTTCAGATGTTAGCCGGAGAAGGGGCTTGTTGAGCCCCAGGCCCCACCAGGCACTACTGGTCACATCTGCTGAGTGCTCTTTGTGGAAGTCCTCCCTTCTCTCTGTGCCAGTTTCCTCATCTATTTCTCAGAAATAAAATAATGCACATGACCCTTTTTCAGAAAGAAGTAAACATTGTTCTGTATTGGGATTTGTTGAGGACAAAGGTACACATACTGAAACCCAGCCTCCAAGAAGACACACCTGAACACTGGGGTCATGGGTGTCACTACATGTTAGACTGCTCCCTCCTTCCAGAAATTTGTCTCTAACACTGACTTTGTGCCCTGCCTCAGGCTTGAAGGGTACACATGTGAAGGAGGAGACCTGAGTCCTGTGCTCCAAGGCTTTATGGTTTTTGTGAGCCAACTAACGAGGTCAGAAAACAGAAGATTTATGGGCTATCTGTTGTGTTAGGGAATTGTTAGGGTTAAATTGTGCCCCCTAGCAGTTCCTATGTTGAAGCTCTAACTCCTAGAACTTCAGGATGTGATTGTATTTGGAGACAGGGTCTTTAAAGAGGTGATTGACTTAAAGTCACTGAGGTGGCCCTAAGCCAATATGACTGGTGTCCTTATGAGAAGAAGAGATTGAAAGTCAGACACAGATGGAGGGAGCACGATGTGAGGACGCAGGGAGAAGTTGGCTGTCTGCAGGCCAAGGAGGGAGGCTCAGAAGGACTCAACCCTGATGACAGCTGAACAAATGGACGGAGGGCTCCCCTGTCCTCTGGTTTGGCTCTGTCCTCACCCTAGCATGGGAGGGTAGGAGCCAGCCTGGCTGGCAGTGTGCAGGAGCTGAGGGTCTGGTGTCTGGTGTACAAGGATCACTTAGGGATGAGAACAGAGGGGTACTCTGCATCTGGATCTCCAGAGTCTCGAAAGGACAACGCATTTGGGTTTTACCATAAGATAAGGAGTTGTCATCAAGGCAAGCACATTAGGGACGGGATGAAGTGATGGGGTTTGAATTCAGAAAGAACTCTGGCCGAAGCATATTCAACAGGGAACTCTGGGTTTGACCAACCAGGAAGGTGGGTTAGGTGGAGTCCAGGAACAGAGGTCTTGGATTTCCCCCCAACTTCTCTCCTTTGGTGGGCAGCTGTGGAAGCCCACAGCTCAGTCTCAACCCCATGTCAGCTAAACTCTCTGAGAGCCACTGACCTCTGGTGAAGATTGGTTGGGCCTGCCTGGCCTGGGGATGCTCATCATTTTGTAAAAGGCTCACACCTTCTTCAGAAACGTGGGGAAAGGGATCAAGGGAGAGAGGATCATAAAATATTTTTGTCTTCAATCATTCCCTCTCCAGAGAAGTCTTTGCCGCTAACAAGAAGAGAAAAACGGTGAGCCTCTGTCTCCTCAAAACACAGCCACCTGCAGACCTCACCCCTACAGGTTGTTCCATGGAGAAGCCCTCTCCCCAGGGGGCAGGACTCAGCTGCCTCCACTTCTTCCTCTGTGCAAAGACATGTGATCATCTATTTCTCAAAGATTTATCTCCACCACCTGCTTGGATGAAGGGTCTTGGTTGGGTAAATAGATGAGAAAAAAGTCAAAGGTCATTTCTGAGCCTAGGATCCAGCAGGGAGGGCCCTGGGGGAAAGTGACTGAGGAAGGGCTGGAGGTCTGGGGCGTCCTAGAGGAGACGAGGGTGTTAAATGTACTTGGTCTATAGCAGCTACAGGACTTGCTCTGGGTGTCCACAGTGGGCTGGGGGTGGGGTGGGGGGGTGCAGACTGCTGTGGAGTTCACAGTAGAGAGGACCAGGCCCCTACACTCTGAGGGAGGCCTGAACCTGAGCATGGTCCAGCCATTTGGGCCTCCCTACCCTCTCACCTACAGATGTGTCCAGTGGCAGGGTCCCACAAGTGCTGTCCCAGAAATTCAGAGACAGGTCACCACCTTCTCCTGATGTACTGGCTCCTGGATGCTAATGGCTAGACCTAAGGTCAGTGCTACTTTGTCCTAGTCAACAGCTCAAGAAGCAGGCCAGGTGCAGGCTTTGACACTGACTAGGAGCTGAGAAAGCGTCTGGTTCTGTCACTCAACACCCACCAATGGTCTTGAGGAGAAAATTCAGGCTGCAACTAGGTCCCAACAGCACCCTGTCTCTGCTGCTGTCTGACTCTGCAGAGCTCCACAAAATCAAAACAAAGTAAAAGCAACCCACAGCAAAGGAAACTTAGGCAGAGCCTTCTAAATACTGACCTCTTAAGTTATTTAATTTGAATACAAAAGGATTTTGTTTGGGGGCTGAAACTGAACTTCTGGCTACTGGGTGGTGTTTAGGCTACGCAATCTGAAAGATGAAGTACAGACATCACGGTTAAGAACACTAGAGTTGTACTCTAGACTGTGGCCTCCCAGCCAGAGGCCTGGGAAAGAAAAGTCATTACTCCAAGTTCTTGAGGTTTCCATCCTGCTAAGCACCATCCACTTGTCCAGAACTGGAAACCGATTACAATGCGTCCCTTGTTATTTTTACAATTTAAGATGATATTTTCCTATTTTAGTTAATGGCCTGAGAATGAGATTTTGGTTATTTGTAATAAATTGCCTGATTTGGAAGTATTGGTGCAGAGGGACTCTATATTTTGAGGGCTTTTTATAACGTGGATTTTTTCTTTTCCAAGTCTGGAAAATTCCTTTAATCAGGTGGTAGAAGTGATTAATGACTCCCTGTGCCCCTGTGCACACAGGGGCTCACGCATCCTCAGAATGAGGAACTCAGGGATCACAGAGTAGCAGCACTGCTGTAGAAAGGAAATCCCAAGACTCCCCTTCCCCACTCTGAAAGTGCCTGTATCCAATTAAAGCCCAGCCAAGTCCCACCCATATGCAAATAGGGCTGACTAGATTAATTGATGGAATGTGCTCAAGGCGAAATCCTCATTTGTACTCGCCAGCCCAACATCCTTTCAGCCCCAGAAAAGCAGAGAGAGTAGAGAATTTACTCCTTTTTCCTCTTCTTTTCTACTGATTATTTCAAAAGGTACCATCTTCTACTGACTAAACACTTCTTACGGGCCAGACATTAAATAGCAGAAGGATAAAAGACTTTGAAGAGAAGCCACAGTCCAAGTTGCTCTTGGGGCGTCCACAGTTTAATGGGAGAGACTTAGAAACAATAATTCCAGCAGAAGGTGGAACAAGCCACCCAGAGGGCCATTGTGTTGTTGGACTGCCGATGAAGGCTGGAACTTGGCAGAGGAGTTCACCGGGCTGGAAAGGAGGGAAGATTATTCTCAGAAGAAGTAGCAAAAATGCAATTGCAGTGAAGTATGTAAAAAAAGGGCAGAGCCTGGAGGGGCGGTGCTAAAGGGAGGGAGGCAGCTGAGGGGATGGAGCAGCAGGGCAGGGCTGGGACAGGTGGGTGGGGCCTGGAAATGGAATATTTAATTACTCCAATGAAGAGCTTTGATTTTTTTTCTTTTAGTCAATCAGGAGCCATGGAGTGTTCTACAGCAAGGGAGTGTGAGAGCTGCACACATCTCATTGTGAGATGTGAGATCCAAGGCCAGACTTGAGGTAGAACTGAAGGCACACGACTAAGGGCTAGTACCTATTTGAGACCTCAGATCTCCTTGAAGAAGCCTGTCATCCAAAAGACCACCAGGATGGCCAAATAGTGCAAAGCAGAGCTTTGTTGGCGGTATCAATTGCAATCCAGGAAGAGATAGTCTTTGACATGTGTTAAAAGTTCTCTCTCTTCAAAGAGGGAAGGGCAGATTGGGTTTTTATACCTCAAAGGGTCTGTATTATACAATACAGTAATATTTTTCAAACTTTTTTTTTGTAGAGACAGTCTCACTTTATCACCCTGGCTAGAGTGTTGTAGCATCACAGCTCACAGCAACCTCCAACTCTGGGGCGTAGGGGATTCTCTTGCCTCAGCCTCTCGAGTAGCTGGAACTACAGGCGACTGCCACAATGACTGCCCGGCTATTTTTTTTGGTTGAAGTTTGGCCTGAGCCGGGTTTGAACCCACCACCCTCGGTATATGGGGCCGGCACCTGCCCACTGAGCCACAGGCACCACCCCTTTTCAACCTTTTCTGTAACCTAATAGCAGACTTGAACCTACAGTTAAACTTCCATGGCACATTTAAATTATGTTGGTTAAAAAAAAAAAAGGAGTAAAACACAGTATATCCTTACTGTGCTTTGCACTTCTTTTGGAAATAAATCTAATTAATGATCTTTAAAAATTTTCATGGAACACTTCAGATCCTTTCTCAAGGATAGGTTGAAAATCATGCATTAGTCATACAGATTCAGCAGTTTGAGGGGGGATGCTATACATATTTCTGAGGGGAGTCTAGTACATGCACAACAGGTAAACATACATGTAACATGCATCCTGTGCTCACTTTGGGACAGGGTTTAGCATGACAGTGAGGTGACATCTAGCCTTATTGCAAAATGTGAACTATAGGACACAAAGACAGACTGTGTGTAAGCCAGACTGAAACTCACTTAAGGTTTGCCCTTGCTTGTCAGGGAAAAGTATTTGTGAAGTGAGTCCTCTGTCCAATCAGAGTTGTAGGGTCTGGGTTATAAATCAGCGTCAGGAGGGGTCTGATAATTGGATCGTTTCTATTATTAGGGAGTTTAGCAAAAGTTTGTTTTATCTTGTAGCCAGAGAAATTAAAAAATCTGCCGTTCTAGCCCAGTTCTGTATCTTCAGCCCAAAGGTAACTTTTGCTTTCTTAACCTTAAGGTCCTTTTTCATTGATAAAGTTGTATTTTAGATCACAAGCCTATACTGAGGTTAAATCTGGAGTTTCTGCATCTTTTTACTTTTTATTAATTCTTTAAAAATTTTTAGTAATTTCTTTAAAAATTGTCTCATTTTTAAAGAAATACTTTCTCATTGTGTTTATCATGGTCATGTGCGGGGTGCATTGTTCTTCCTTGAGTCTCACTTCTCAAATTGTTCCCACCTTCACCCTCCTGAGCACACTAATGTGGGCTCTGGTGTTATTATGATAAAAGCTCAAGAAACTGAATAAAACAACAAAACAAACAAGCTTTCCATAAGTCTCACTCATACTTTTTAATGAAAACTAAGAAACTAAAAAATATCCATCCAGGCTGGCACACTGGTACAACTCCACCCTTGAATGGTCCTGAAGGGGGTTAGGTCTTACTTGAACCTGCTGGAAGCTTCCTGGGTCTCCTGGAGGCCTAAGGAGAGCCCTGTCCACTACGGGAAGGCACCTCTCAGTTTGGGGCCTCAGCCCGTCTCTGCTCACCTGTGTCACTTGCTCAGAGGACTCAGAGCTCAATGTTACAGCTACCTATAGGCAGCCCTTATTGTTTACGCCCTACTGACATAAAATATGAAACAAGTTCTTGCCCTGGCAGAAACCAGGGACATCTTGATGTCTGAGATGGTGAACATGTTTGAGAAGGGTCTAGCTTCCTTTGGGTCTCTTCTCCCCTCCTCCCGTAGCCCGATGCTCGTCCCTAACCCCAGGCTATCTCTCTCTCCCCTGTGTGTCACCCACACTGAAGGCGTTTGCTCCAGCCTCACCTCTGGGCACCCACTCTTGGGCTCCATGGGGTTTCCCTGACCACAATTAGCTGTTAACCTTGAGCTAATTGGAAACTGAATCTCAGAGAAGCCTTCTCAGAACCAGGCTTTGTCTGCTGCCCTGTGGGGCATCACCCCTCCCTCCATGCCCAGGCCTGGGAGTTCACTGCCCACCACACCAGCTGGTCCCCTGAAGGGATGTGGCCGAAGCATTGCTGGAATCTCACCAAGTGGAGCAGTGGGAAGCATGAGGTTTGAGATTAAACAGAGCTGAGTTCAAAACCTGGCCGTTCATAAATCATCAGGGCATGCAAATTAAAGACATAGGAATATACTACCCTTCGATCTAGCAGCTGAGATTAGCAGGACTGGTGACAGGAAGTGCTGGTGAGGATGAAGAGTGACTCCAGCGCTCATCCTTTGGGAGGCTGAAAGGGGATGAGCACTGGGAAGGCTGAAATTATTAATATCTCTAAAGTTAAATACACACGCACAGCCCAGCCCAGGGGCTTCACTCCCCACTGCACCCCCAGCAGTAAGGAGTATGTGCCTCCCAGGGTCATGAGAGACATCTTCCTGCCAACCTTATTTAAAACAGTCAAATGTCCAACAGCAGGAAAATGGATAAACAGATTATGGTGTGTCCATATAATAAAGTACACAGTGGCAATAGGATACGATAAGTTATTGCTACATGCTTCACCCTGGCTGAGTCTCACAGATGCACACAACACAGGCAGCACACGGGGCAGGTCCAGCTTGGTGCCACTTACCTGACTTCAAGGAACAAGCAGATCTCATCTGGGGAGGCAGAATGGGCCCCCTTGGGGCCCTGATGGGAGCAGAGCAGGGGAGTCCCCGGGGCCTCAGCATTTGGGCCTCCTCCTGTGGTCTCTGCCTGCTTTGAAAGGCTGAACTGGACAGGGCAGTTGGCTTCTTTCAGCATCCTGTCATTGAGGGAAATATCAGAGCCAGAGATTAGGTCAGGGGCTCTTGCCGAGACCCCCTTTTCTGCTGCTCAGCAAGCCTCCTTTCACCCCAGGCAGCCCTTCCCCTCCATGGCCTCTGTAGCTCAGTGCTGAAATCTCCAGTTTCACTTTCTCTTCTGCTTATTTACAGCTCCCACAGAAGACCCGAAACACAGTCGGCAGCACCTGCGTGCCACAGATGCCACCTGTGTGCTGGCCTGTGAATACATGCTCATGTTTGCAGAGTTCCTGTGCACCACTATGGCACCAGCGTGAGGGATCTCAGACTTGAGGGGAGAGTTAGGACAATTCGGGGCTGTGATACATGAACCCTCAGGGCCCTCCTGTCCGGCCTCC
>NW_003852500.1:6586593-6594177 GCF_000181295.1 Otolemur garnettii
TTCAGTTTGAGACGAAGGATTTGAAGCTCAGAGACTTTAAATCATACAGCTAGTGACGGATTCTGTCAGCTTTCACAGTGTGAGAAACTGCCCCATGAGTCAGTGGCTGAAAATGCTGCTCATTGCTGCTGACCAATCTTGGGCCAGCTGGACAGCCTGGCTCGGAGCCAGACTTACCTGTGGGAAGCTGCTCACACAGGTCTGGGGCAGCTGGCAGGTGGGATGGAGTCTGCCAGGCTGGGGGCCTCCCTGCTCGACTGGAGATTGGCTTCCTTTTGGCTGAGGAATAGAGGAGGCCGCATGTGAGCTTCTCATAATCCAGCAGGTGACCTGCCTTCCTCACGAGGTGACTACAGATTCCAGAAATGTGGGCACAGCTCTTAGTTGTGGGCTAAGGGCCTAGCTCAGATCTGGCACACATCCCTCATGCTCTGTTCTGTTCACCAAAACATTAGACCAGCCAAGATCCAAGGGGTGGATCCAGGAAAGGGAACAACTGTGACTATTTCTAAAAAGAACCCTACTTCATGTTCTGTATTGCAGTTTCCACAAGTCATTCCGCGCCTCTATTTCTCACCCGGCCTGAAAGCAGCAGAGAAGGGGTACAGCTCTGCCCCTCCCTTTTTGCTCCCTTTGTGGATGTGGGGAAGACAAAAATCTATCATTAACAACAACCTGCCACAAGCATTTCCCCCCAAGAAATACGTTTTTCATTTTCCATGGAAAACTTTTAAAGTGACGTTGCTTTGGAACCATCAATTATAAGCATAAATATGGAGTTCAAATGGGATATTCCAGTTTTCACAGCTGTATCTGCGCTAAATTGAAGAGAACAGAAAAACAAAGAGAGAGGAAAAAAAATGACCTCTGGCTTTTTGCAACAGGACGGGGGAGGGGAGGATGGGGGAGGAATCATTCAATATCGTGCGGCCTGCTCGGCGACTCCATCATTTCCAGATTGGGCTCTTAATTAATCAAGGCTGGATGTTTGCACTTTTGCTCTGGGACTGGGGTTTTATTTTCTTCCTCTAGTGCCCACATGAGCATCCTCTGGCAATAAAACATCCAGGGAGAAGTTATAAAAACATGTCATCTCGGTTATAACATATGGCTAATTGATTTTTGAGAATCGCTTAATTGTGTGACTTTAGTTAACTAAACAACAATGCCTGTTTTCACACCCCTGATATTAGCTCATAGGATTTCATGACCTGCCCCTGCTGAGACACACTCCATATTTCTGACCGTAAATCTGGCCTCTGACTAGGCTTGCATATTTGTTCCAGCTTTGTTGTGGTGCTTTTACTACATTGGTTGCCTTTTAAAAAAAAAGTTTATAGTGGGCAATAAGGATGGAGCAAGCTTTCAGGGTAGAAAGGAGTTTCTCCCCCTCCCAATCTATGTGAACTCAATTTTTAATTTCTTCCTTAAATAAAAGAATAAAAGGTGGTTTTCTTCACTGCTTGGCCCAACATGGATCTCTGTAGGTTCCACTTAAATGGTGTGTGAGAGAAACATGAGCTCGTGGCCTTTTTTTACAGAGGTTTCCAAAAGCTCTGCTGAGTTAGATTAATTGCCTGGAGTTTCACAGGGGTCCTCGGCAGTTACAAAGGGGTTTTAATGTGGAAAAGTGAAGATGATAGGCAGGTGGGGAGGGATAGGAGAGGCCTGGGACAGCGCAGGGAGTCGGGGCTGGGGGGCAAAATAAAGGTATTTGGGACTAGTGTGGAAAACCCCACTGGGGGCCTGGGGCCTGGGACTATTTCCCTAGGTTATGATTCAAGCTACAAAGATGTGGGCAAGGAAGAGAAGATCATATTCCAGTTTTACCCCTCTGTAAGTTGCCTGATCTATCAAAAGATTACCTTCCATAGTGATTCTATGGAATCAAGATGCCAGATCTCTATAAAAAGCCACAACCTGGCATGAGAGAAGCAATCTTCCACTCGTCTAGCTTTACTTGAGACTGCTGACCTTTAATTTTCCTTCTTACCATAAAAGAAATCCAGGGTGACAATTAAAATCTGTAAGAATAGCTAACAATTGCACGGCCCTTACCATGTGGAAGGGCAGTGTTTTAGGCGCCCTGTTGATGTTAATTACTGAATGTCTCCCAAGGACCTTATGATGCGGTTCTCCATCACTGCACAGAGGAGAAGCCGAGGCACACTGAGGCCCATGGCTTGCACACAGTCATGTAATTGCCACGCGGCAGAACTGGATTGGCCCCGGGAGCCTGGCTTCAGCCTCTACACTCGTAAGCCCTTTGCTACCTGGCCTCCTTGTTTGGATGATCCCTAGATAAAGGCACTGGGTGCTGGGCCCATGCAGTTGTTGGTGTTAGGAAAATACCCCGAGGCCAATTCCTGAGGTGGAAGGACAGGTGTCTTTTAATTCTTTTTCTTGCCCTATTGCACTGGCTAGAAGATCCCATTAATGTGGAGTAGCAGTCCTTGCCTCATTCCCAACACTGGGAGGAACGCAGTCAGCCTTTTGCCTAAGGTTTGTGACACTGGCTGTGGGTTTTTTATTGATACTCTTTAGTAAATTGAGGAAATTCCCTTCAATCCCTCATTTTCTGAGTTGCTTTTTCTTTAATCATGAATGGGTGTTATATTCTGCCAGAGGCTGATTTTGCATCCACTAATATAATCATATTTTTTTCTTCCATTGTAGTGGTGGGTTTTATGAATTGGTTTTTCAGCACTGAGCTTGCTTTGTGGTCCTGGAATAAACTCCACTTGGTCATGGTGCATATCCTTTCCATAGATGGCTGAATTCTATTTGCTGAAATTTTGTTAAAGATTTTTTCAAGCAAGAAGAGGAAAGGAGTACTCAAAATGTGGACCTTTGCCTGGGAAGTAGGGGAGCCCGGGATTGCCTGAGGTTCCCAGCTCTCTGGCCTTGTCCTGCCAGCTCCCACTGAGGAGCTCCACTGTGTCTCTGAGCCCACAGGCCTGGAGCACGTGGTGAAAGAAAACACAGACAGTTCAGAAAGAGGAGGACAGACCTGGGGGTTCTCATCCGGACCATTCCATTGTTGCAAAAACAAACAAAAGAGCCCAAGGTTTTGTGCGATCCTAAGGGGAAGGTCGCAACCAGGGTATAGGGACTGCATTCCTTTGCTAGATACTGAGACCCTAAAAGAGCCAATTCTCCTATGTTTGTAATATCTAGGTAAAAAAATTTAGCAATTTTCACTGTGAATAGAATCAAAGAACTTTGCAGGAATGCAGTCCCCTCAGCTCTCAATACCCTCCTCCCACCTAACCCTACCAATCTCATTGTGAGGACCAGATGTGTCCCACGATCTGAGGCCGACTCTAACCTTAAGAAAGAAGGACTCAGGGACCTAGGACAGAGCCCACCACCCAGGCAGACTCCTTTCTGTCTCTGTCCAGGTATGCATCCTTCCTTGCTGGGTGACACCTGCCTGGCCGTGTATTTTTGGCCTAATGCCTCACACTGTCCCCTGCACTGGTAACCTCTCTAATTAATACCTAGGGTGACCTTATAATTCATTTTCTAATGTTGGAATTGTTCAGGGCAAGCTGCCTCATACAGGTGACCTTCTAATACTTCAGTTTCTCCAGAACCAGGGATCTGGGTTGCTCTCACCAGATCCCACTTCCCACCATGGTTGCCTGTACCCTGCACTAGCAGCTGAGCCCCATCTCCCCTCTTCCAGAAAGCCCTATTGCTGTCCTGATCTGGGCTCTCTGACCGTCGATTGCCTGACCCCTGAACCCACTGTGAAATCCTGGTATTCCATAGAGACCCTGTTCATTGGCAGGACTGTGACCGGCAGGTGATCCCTTTCGGCTTTGGTCTCACGTGGCCTCCCTTGAAATCATGTGGTCTTCTGGATTTTGATCCAAGTGGTTTGATATGTTTTCTCCACTCGCCTGGGGAGACCCATTTGGAAGCCCCCTGCACACACTCACTGTCTCTTGGAAAGCACCCTCTCTTCTGGTGGTACAGCCGGGGATTGAATGAGCCTCCACGGGTTTGAAAGCAGAGAGGTCTCAGCAAACCTAAATGCAGGCTTCCTCTTCTTCTTACTATTTAAGCTGGCTGTAGTCTGATTTTCCTTTCAGAAGTTAGATCATGAGGCTTAGATTAAGGAAGCAGGCCCCCCAGCCCCTTGGAAATAGTTGGGAAATCAGGTCTAGTTAGGGTATCACTGGGCCTTCATTTGCGAGAGGACTGTTAAGAAGGTCCAGGATATTAAAGCAGGGACTTGAACAGACACTTGTACAATCAATTTCATAGCAGCAGTGTTCACAACAGCCTAGAGGTGGAAGCAACCCAAGAGTCTGTCACAGGTGAATGGATAAGGAAAATGTGGCCTATTCATACAATGGAATGTTATTCAGCCTTAAAAAGGAATGAGAAGAAAGGGAATCCTGATAAATGTGCCAACATGATGAACCTAGAGGACATTATGCTGAGTGAAATAATCCAGATACAAAAGGACAAATGCTATGTGATTCCCCTTAAGATGACGTAGCCAGAATAGCCACACTTACAGGATGGAAAGTAGAACGGTGGTTGCTGGGGGCTGCGGGAAGGCGGCGTGAGCACTTAGTGTTTAATGAGTGTAGAGTTTCGGTTTGGGATGATGAAAAGTTCTGGAGATAAATGGTGGGGACGGTTGCCCAACACTGTGAATGCACTCGATGCCACTGAACTGTACACTTAAAGGTGGTTAAAATGGAACATTTTATGTTATGTCTATTTTACCTAAATTTTTAAAATAAGGAATGCGTTCTGGGTGTTTGCTCCATAGGGCTGTGTTTTGTTTGTTTGGTAAGGGGATTTCCATCCACATCTCCCCCTTTCCTGGAAGCCCCCCACCATCTGACCTTAATCTGTGCTATCAGCTTCACGTGCTGATAATAGGCTGCTCGACCTCTGGGAAATCCCAGAGGGATTCAGCGGAGGGGCTGACTCTGTCCAGGGTGGGGCTGTGGGCTCCCTGGAATGGAGCAGACATACCAAGCCCTATGCTGGGAAGGGGGCATTTATCCCAGGGGGAATGCATTGTGCAAGCCCAACTTTGAGACACCACACACTGTGCTTCCCAGCCCATCCGTACAAAGCCACCCACATTCATTTATTCCAGGAGGTTGGGAATCCCAGGGACAGGGTATCCCCTCTGCATAGCTGGTGTCTGAGGGCCCTCCTTGGTGCTGCGGCAAGTCCGAAGCTGGAATGAACTGTGGAGCCTTCGTGTATGGAGTGCAGAGCTGAGGCTGGCTGTCCCTTGCCATCCGCACAGATACAGAGAAGTCTGGTCATATCTGGGCCCCAGCCCAAGTCTCCTGATTACCAGGGAAGGGGCTCTACACTCACATCATGGCCCTGTGCACTGCCATGGTGTCCTTGTGCAGCGACTCTACAAAACAACTCAGGAGGCAAAGAGCTCCCCTTTCTTCTGCACAACCAGCTCCTATTTATTTTCACTTTCTATTTTTGTTATGCTCAAACATTTCCTTTTTAGTATGTTCACACTTTTTCAGGTGGGGTGCACATAGCCTGATCTATTTACTATTCTTCACAGCATATTTCAGACAAAATGCAAAGATTTTCCACAGACTTCAAGAAAATACTTATTATAGATTCATAGGAAGTTTCAAAGATTGTACAAAGAGGTCCTGGGTATCCCTCCCCCAGTTCCTCCACGGTTATATCTCACATGATAGATAGGGTGTAATATCAAACCAGGACCTTAACATGGTGCAATGTGTGTGTCATTCTGTGTCATTTTTTCTCGTATGTAGTTTGTGTCACCACCACTGCCGTCGAGATACAGAACCGGTTCCTCACCACAAAGGTCTCCCTCTGCTGCCCACCTTTCTTAGCCCGGCGCAACCATTGATCTCATTTCTATTTTTATGATTTTGTCCATGTGTAAATATTAGATAAGTGGAATCCTAGGAGATGTAACCTTTTGAGATAGGCCTTTTTCTTTTTTCACTCATAATTGCCTCATGATCATCTAGGTTGAATGTATCAATAATTTCTTTTTACTGTTGAATACTATTCCATGATGTCAGAGCTTGTTTAACCATTCTCATCCATTGGAGGGCAGTCAGGATAAGTTTTGTCTATTACCATAGAGCTGCCCTGAGTGTGTGTGTACAGGCTTTTGTATGCACAGGTGTTCATTTTCATTTCTTGGGGACAAATGTCCAGGAGCGCAGACATGACTCTTATGACAAGTGCTTGCTTAGTTTTTAAAGAAACTGCCAAACTAGTTTCCAGAGTGACCAAGAGTGTACATTCTCATTAGTTATGTATGTGTGATCCAGTTACTCCAAATCCTCACTCGGCGTCTGTATTATTTTTTTCATTTTACTTTACTGTAATAAGAATATTTAACATGAGATTTTTCCTCTTCTATTTCATTTTATTTTTTGAGACAGAATCTCAGTCACCCTGGAGTGCTGTGGTGTCACAGCTCACAGAAACCTCAAACTCTTGGGCTGAAGCGGTTCTCTTGCCTCAGCCTCCCGAGTAGCTGGAACCACAGGGACCCACCACAAGCCCTGGCTAGTTTTTCTAATTTAACAGAGATGGAGTTTCACTCTTGCTCAGACTGATCTTGAAGTCCTGAACTCAAGCAATCCATCTGTTTTGACCTCCCAGAGTGCTAGGATGACAGGCAAGAGCCCCTATACCTGGCTACCCTCTTCAATTTTAAATGTATTGTTAATTGTATGTACAATGTTATAAGCAGATCTTCAGAATTTATTCCTTTTGCATAACTGAAACTCTGGACCATTTAAATAACTTCCCAACTTCCCCTCTCCCCAGCGCCTGGCAAACACCATTCTACTTTCCGTTTCTATGACTTTGACTATTTTCAAGACCTCATGGAAGTGGAATCGTGCAGTATTTGTCCTTCTGTGATTAGCTTATTTTACTTAGCATAATTTCCTCAAGGTTCATCCATGTTATCAAATATGGCAGGATTTCCTTCTTTTTAAGGCTGAATAATGTTTCATTGTATGCATGTGCTACATTTTCTTTATCCATCTGTCCATCTTGGAATATTCAGGTAGTTTTCACATCTTGGCTCTTATGAATAACGTTGCAATGAATCCAGGAATAACAATATCTCTTTGAGGTCCTGATTTCAATTATTTTGAATGAACACACAAACATGAGATTGCTGGATCACATGGTAGTTCTACGTTTACATTTTTTTAGGAACCTCCATAGCAGCTGCACCATTTTGCATTTCCACTGACAGTGCACAAGAATTCCACTTTCTCTGCATTTTTGACAACACTTGTTATCATTTACCTTTTTGATGGTAGCTACTCTAACCGTGACATCTCATTGTGGTTTGGTTTGCATTTCCTTGACTATTTTCTTTTCATACACCTATTAGCTATTTGTATGTCTTCTTTGGAGAAATGTCTATTTGAGTCACCTGCCCATTTTTAAATCAATTTCCTTTTAGTTTTGCTCTTGAGTTGCAGCAGTTCCTTATATATTTTGGATTCTAATCCCCCTTACTATGTATACGATTTGAAAGTATTTTCTCCCATTCCATAGCTCGCCTCTTCACTCTGT
>NW_003852500.1:6595293-6596681 GCF_000181295.1 Otolemur garnettii
TTTTGCCTGTTCAACTGCTTCAGCATCATTTGTTGAAAAGACTATTCTTTCTCCAGGGAGCTCCCTTTGCCCTTTTGCCAAACGCAGGAATGTATTTGTGTGGGTCTGTTTCTGGGTTCTGTGCTCCGTCCCGCTGATCTGCGTGTTCATCCCTTGACCATGCTCCGTAGTCTTGGTGACCTCAGCTGACAATAAGGCTTGAAATCAGGAAGAGAGTTCCTCTTCATTTTTCTTTTTCAGAATTGTTTTTAGTTGCTTCACATAGATTTTTATATAAATTTTAGAACAATTTTGTCTATATGGACATCTGTCTATATCCACAAAAAATCTTGCTGGAATTTTGACAAACCTGTATGTCAGTTTGGCAGAGAATTTATATCTTTACTGTGTTGGTTCTTTTGATCCCCAAATATAGTATATATCTTCATTTGTTTAGGTTTTCTTTGAATTCTTTCATCACCATTTGGTAGGTTTTATAAAGTCCCATATAGGTCTTGTGAGATTTACACCGAAGTATTTAATTTTGTCAAGGCTTTGTAAACGATATTGCATTTAATATTTTGGTTCCCATATATTCACTGGTAGCATATAAAAGTGAAATTGTTTTAAAATACTTGTGTCTGTGAACCTGTACCTTGTTGAACTCATTTATTCTAGGATTTTTTTTTTTAGTTTTTCAGGTATCCTGTGTTGACTATCACCTCATCTGTAAGTAGGGATGGTTTTTTATTTCTTCCGTTCTAATACATGTATGTTTGCCTTTTCTTTTCTTTTCTTTTCTTGGCTATTGGGCTGGCTGAAACTTTCAGCATTGAGTAACAGTAGGGAAATGAAATCCTTGCCTTATTCAGAATTTTAGGAGGAAAACATTTAGTCTATTACCATTAAGTACAACGTTAGCTGTAGGGTTTTTGTAGATACGCTTCATCAAGTTGAGAAAATTCTCCTCTACTCTGAATTTTCTGACAGTTTTTATCACAGATGGGTGTTGAATTCTGTCAAACACTTTTTTTTTGCATTCATTGATGAGATTCTGTGATTTTTCTTTCATTAATATGGTGAATTACAGTGACTCATGCTTCAGTACTTAACCAGACTTGCATCAAGGGAATAAGCCCTACTCGGTCATGGTGTATAATCTTTTTATATATTGCTGAATCCTATTTGATGATATTTTGGTAATTTGTAAAATCTCTATTTACAAAGCATATTTACTTGTATTTTTCAGTCTTTGTACAATCTTTATCTGGTTTTGGCATCAGGATAATACTGGCTTCATAAAATGGGTTAGAAAATGTTCCCTTCTATTTTCTTGAAGAGATTGTATAGATTTTTGATACTATTCTTAAAACATTTGGTAGAATTATCTGGAGATTTCTTTTATGGGA
>NW_003852500.1:6596785-6597977 GCF_000181295.1 Otolemur garnettii
CTCTGACATAGGTTGTGTGTCTCCAAGCCAAAAATTCAAAATCCCAAATGATTTAAAATCCGAAAGTTTTTGAGTGCCGACATTTAAAAGATATGTTTATTACAGAATTTCAGATTTTGGATTTTCTGATTAAGGATATTGAACTATAAGTATAATGCAAATAGTTCAAAATCTGAAAAAAATACCAAATCATAAATATTTCTGGTCTTGAGATTTTGGATAAGGGGTATTGGTATATCAGATCCCCTTCCCTTCCCTTCCCTTCCCTTCCCTTCCCTTCCCTTCCCTTCCCTTCCTCCTTTCCTTCTTTCTTTCTCTCCTTTCTTTTCTCTCTTTCTTATTTCTTTCATGGTGATGTTTTGCTATGTTGCCCAAGCTGCCCTTGCACTCCTGGACTGAAGTAATTTTTCTGCCTCAGGCCCTTGAGTAGCTGGAACTTCTAAGCCCAATGTTTTTTCTCTGCGTCTTCTTTCTTTTTATCTTTGTAAATTTTGCTGGAGGTCAATCTATTTTATTTTTCTTTGTAAAGAACTAGCTTTTAGCTTCATTGAATTTCCAGACTTTTGTTGTTGTTATTGCTATTGTTTGCAGTTCCAGTGATTTCTTATCTTTGTTCTTTCACTTGCTTTGGGTTTATTCCTTTTTTTTAAAGATGGGAATGCAAATATTGATCTGAGACATTTTCTCTTATCTAATGTGGACATTTAATGTGGATTTTCATCTTACCATAACTTAATTGCATCCTATATGTTTTGATATGTTGTATTTTCATTTTCATGTTCAACGTACTTTTTTGTGCGTTTGTTTCCCTTCTCTTAGTTTTCCTTCGTCTGAGAAGGTCTTTGTTTCCCCTTTGTTATTCAATGAATTTTGGGTGGGTATTGAATTCTGGGTTGACAGGTCTTTTCTTACAGCCCTTGAAAACTGTTGTGTCACTGCTTGGACCTCTGTGGTTTCTGATAAGAAATCTACTATAATTTAAATCATTTCCCTCTATAAGTAATTTTTTTTTCTCCTTCTGTTTTCAAGATTCTTTCTTGTCTTCAGTTTTTAGAAGATTGACTGTGATGTATTATGGTGTGAATTTCTTTGAGTTTATCATGTTTGGGATATATTCAGCTTCTTGAATCTTTAGATTATTGGTGTTTTTTGTGGCCACATTTGCTTGTACATTTGCTTGATTTTAGCCATT
>NW_003852500.1:6598237-6610503 GCF_000181295.1 Otolemur garnettii
CTAACCTTTATATAGTCACACTTACCTATAATGCTCTACTAATTTTTTCTCTTTGCTGTTCAGGTGAAGTACTTTCTATTGCCTGATATTTAAATTTGATTTCCCCCCCTTCATCCTCTCCATTGTGCCCATTTACTGAATTTTTTATTTTAGTTATTGCATTTTTTCAGATCTAAAATTTCCATTGGTTCTTCTTTTATACTCTCTTTCTTTGATAAGATTTTGTATTTGCTGAGGCATCTATATTTTTATTTGTTTCAAGCTTGTTTTTAATTGCTAATTTTTTATAGTGGCTGCATTAAAATTTTGACAGATACTTCCAATAAATGTGTCATCTCAGTGTTCATGTCTGTTGATTATCTTCATATTCACCTTAGGTTCTTTATGATTTTCAGTATGATGAGTGATTTTTGATGGAAATCTGGACATTTGGGTATTATAAGACTATGGATCTTATTTAAATCTTGTGTTTTAGCAGGAGTCCTCTGACATCTCTCCAGTGAGTGAGAAGTGATGCGGGCCCTGCCTTGCTATTTTCAACTGGGAAGAGGGGGACAGGTTCTCCACTTGGCCACCTGCAGCACCTGGGTTGAGGGAAGGGCTCTTTGTTATTGCTAGGCAGGATGGCGATCAGGGACATAGTCTCCAGGGACACTGCTTACAACCCAGCAGGAATGGAAATCCTGGCCCCCAACTCAGCCTTTATTGGTATCACCTGGCAAGGGAGGTCAGGCGGCCTTATGATGGGGCTGGAGTCTAGGCTCCTCCCTCAACCTTGGCTGATATGGGTGGAGGTGAGGCCACAGATTTTTCTGTGTTTGGCTGGAGTAGAACAGTATTTCCCAAAAGTTTTTTGTCTCACTAGGTTCTCTGCCTGGTTCTTTGGCTATAGACAACTGGCTTTTCTTGGATCTTTTTTGTCTGCACTTCATCGGCATCTCCAGGTTGGCTTCTTTCAAATACCCAAAGTGGGATATATGGGTCAATAAGAAAACTCAGGAAACTCCAACTTATTTCTCAAGTCCTGAGGTCCTTGGCTCATATGCCTTCTCTCTACCTTTAAGAGTCTTCTTATATTTGTTTTATATATAGTGATCAGGGATTTTAGTTGTACTTAGCTGCAGGAATAAGGAAAAGTTTTCCTACCCCATCTTTCTGGAAAATGGAAATCTTATTATCACAGACTTATTAGGCCAAAGCCCATGATTGGGGCTCACTAATCATTGGGTGGTGAGCTTTCTATCCATCTATCCTTCTATCCATCCATCCATCCCTCCATCCATCCATTCCACAAAGGCTCCACCCAGCAGGTCACTCTGTAGCCCACAGAGGAAAATGCCCCAGTCTGTGGAGCAGGGTCAGCACTCCTTCAAGCACACAGGGAGGATTGAGCCACAGCTCTGCTCTACTTCTCTCCACTTATTTCCCCCTTCACCTCCAGCAAAGTCCTCCCCCTCCTTACGCCGTTAAACATCATACTTTGATCATGTGGTGGGACAGGTATCAACGTGCTGAGGAGGGTTAGATTCCTGGCATGGCCCAGATGCAGATTCTAGATGAGGATGTAGCCAGATGGGAGCTGTGTGGGGCTAGAAGGGCCGCTTGCCTTTCCAGGGCACTGAGGTCAGATGTGCAGGGAGCTTTTAAAAATTAAAAAAGGCCTGGGAATATAGACCACTGCATTTCTGGTAACCTGTGGTAGCCATGCCCCCATGTATATGTGTGCTGGGGAGGTGGCAGAAGTGGGGTACCCACCAAACCTTCCTAATAACAGGACCTCCTACTTTGCCTCTTTTCCAGTTTTCAGAGCACTCAGAAGGGGAGGCATGACCCCAATACCATAGTGGAGAAAACTGAAGTTCAAAGCAAGTACATGCCAAACTAGCCAACTCTTAGGCCAAGGGGTCAGTCCCAGGTTCTGACCAATGGGAGGGTCAGCTGGGCAGTTTCTTCTTGTCAGACCTGCCCATCTTGGGCCGGGACACCAGGGCCTGGAGGAATGGATGGGAGGTAAATGATTTATTGGCTTCTCAAAAAGCCTGGTGTGCAGGGCTGGGACACCTGCAGAGATTCTCGCCAGCACGCAAGGCTTAGGAACAGGGTGAGGCTGAGGCTAGAGAATCGCTTAAGTCCCAGTTCCCAGGCTCAGAGAACCAGGCTGGCGTGGCACTCTATTCTCATGCCCTGCAAGCCAGAAAAATAACTTCTACAATCTTGTGCTTATCATTTGCAAAGGGGGCACAGGGAATACTTATCTCACTGGAACGTGAAAAGAATACTGAATTGAAATAATCACTAAGCATGGCCTCAAGTTTATAAAGTGCTGTGTAGAACAAATACAGAAATAAATACGGAAGCACATGTCCTTTTCCCAGGAAGTTTCTTATTTTTGTGGACTCAGAAAAAACTTAGCAAAGACTTTTGGACAACGGGTCATCTGACGTGCAAGGCACACTCCCTGTGCTGCCTTAATTTATATACAAACCTTTTCTTCCAAGGTCTGCAGACCAAAGAGGTTCACTGAAACCCTGTCTGGTAAGGGCAATGTATGTGCAATTAAATGTCTCAGCAGAGTCAGTGGTATTTTTCCCCCTTTATGTAAAACTCGTGCTCTGATTTTAATTCCCTTTGACCCGTGGGCCATTTTATCCCTTCTGGTTTTAATTACATCTGTCTCTGATTAATCCCTTAGTGTTCTTCGCCTGCTCTGCTGTCGCTGACAGAGTACGCTGCAAAGTGCAAATGCCTGTAGGTATGTTTACTAATTTAACTGATCCCAAATGTAGAGGAGAAATACCTCCTGGAATTTAGATTTGGAGAATTTCACCTGATGATTAGAATTTCACAATTCTTTTTTCCCCGTGTGTCTTCAATGATGACTTTGGGAAAGTGCTTGGGCATTTATTTTTTTAAACTTGATGTTTCTCCGTATTTCCTATGTTTCCATAAATAAGACCTTGTATTATTTGTCTTGCTCACCAACAGTACAAGTTGAAAGTTAATCTGCCTTTTCTTCTCGTGAGGATTTTACTTAATGTCTGGGCCTCTCAATCCTGCACTGGCAGAAACAGCAGCGTACAGCCTCTGGCTTCTAGTAACGTGACAGGTGGAGCCCAGAGAGAACCAGCGAGGGGGCGAGGGCCTGGTGTGAACCTCACTCAGACACCAAGCTTCTATTTGATTCTAGCAAATGTTTCACTATTTTTCATCTATCAAACGGAATGATGCTATTTATGTAAAACATTTGGAAAAGTGAAAAGCACTGTCTTTAAAAGGGGATTTATATATATGCTCATATACACGCATGCGTAAGTTTGAGAACATGAAGTCAGCATGCATGTGTGGTTTTGTGAGGGTGGTGACGATGGAGACAGATATAAAATTTTTTGAACTTATCAAGACTCTATCTCTGTGAGTCTCTGTTGCTCCCTCCTCCCCTCCCCACCTCTTGCCTTCACCACGCACACATGCACACACACCTGCGGAGAACTGGGACAATGCTATCAGAAGTTCAATTTTCAGTCACCTTAGAGATTAAATTGCTTACAGGTGTTATGCTTTAGGGAATTTGATTTGATAATAACATTTGTTTGATTTGTATGCATCAAGTGAAGAATTAATTTATGTGAAAATATTGTACCAACATTATATCTGCCAGTGACTAGGAATTGCACTAGCACTATTAAATAATCTTTTCATAATCTTTTGTTTCTCAAATAACATTACTGTTATAATTTTGCAGATTATTTCTAAATTCAGACTTTCAAATGTTTATCATATCAACCGGTCACAATATTACAAATTGACTGTGTCTGTAATGGATATAATGGGCGGCCCTTCTATTTTGTTGGCAGTTACTGATGATGTATGATTTACAATCAATAAAATGGAAAGGTCTAAATTTTCCAGTGCATATGGATTCTTGTAGTTTTCTCTTTCTTTTATAGATTCCACAGAGTTTCCTATGTATACAATTGTCATATATAAATAATGACAGTTTTATTTCTTTTTAGTTTTTGTCTTTTATTTATTTATTATTTTTTTCCTTGACTTTCATTAGAATAATGTTGACTGGAAAAGGTTAAGAGTGAACATCCATATCTTGTTTCAGATCCTAGGTAGAAAGGGTTCAAAGTTGCATCATAAAGTATGCTGTTAGATGCAAGTTTTTCATAGACACCCTTTATCTAGTTGAAAGAGTTCGTCTTTACTCCTCCTTACTCCAGTTTTCTGAGAGATTTTTATCATGAGCAGGCACTGGCTGCATATGTAGTTTGAATTATTGACTTTTGTTTCTTGATCATGGCAGTCCTTAGCCCTCCTTTATTTTTAAATTATTTTATTTTATTATTTTATTTTTTTGAGACAGAGTCTCACTCTGTTGCCCTGGGTAGAGTGCCATGGTGTCATAACTCATAGCAATCTCAAACTCCTAGGCTCAAACCATCCTTTTACCTTGGCCTTCTGAGTACCTGGGACTACAAATGCCTCCCACAACCCTCCCCACCCCCCAATTTTTCTATTTTTAGTAGAGATGAGGTCTCATTCTTGTTCAGGCTGGTCTCAAACTCCTAAACTTAAGCAATTCACCTACCTTGGCCTCCCAGAGTACTAGGATTACAGATGTGAGCAACTGTGGGGGGGGGTCCCTGGCCCCCTTTTAGCAGGTGACTCTCTCATTTATGATGATTCTCCTCTCATTGGGCCCTAATCCTTCTCCTTCACTGATGTCAGTGGAGCCTAAACACTCCCAAGGTATTTTTTTTTACATGACACTAAACATAACCCATTCTATTGGTATAGTTATTTTTGGAAACTAAATGTCAGACTTTAGATTATTTATTGTACAACTTGGTATTAATCATCTAAGTTATGTCACTCCATCCAGCTTTCATTCTTTTCAGAAAGATATCATTGAAATTTCATAAAATATATCCTTATAATATTTCACATTATCTGAGCCAAAATTTAATAATCAAGATTAAAATAAAGGAAATTAGTTCCCTCTAACCTATTGTCCAGGAGTATCTCAGGCTCGTGGGATAGCCATTCCTTTTTCTAAGTATATGTTAAAATCTTACTAGAGAATTTATTTTATGCCCCCCCCCTTTTTACTTTTGAAATGTGAGGCCATAACAAGAAACTCTGTGATTTTAAATTTGTAAGAAATACCAATAGGAATTTATGATGCAATTTTTTTTCTAAAAAGAAGATACATTTTCTAGCTCTGTCCACTGAAAATACCCAGGAGCAATGCCAAGTCCATCATAATTAGCACCATTGGGACCCAGTTTGTGAACTCTAATATAATTTTGACTAAAATAATTCAAAGCTTTTTGCAGAATTCCAGGTTCAGAAGAGAAAATGAAAAAGATGACCTTTTATGTGCTTTCAACTTGAAGGACACCTACTGGCCTGAGAAGGGATGGTTTGAACATCCAAAGCAATAATGTTGCAATGGATTAAAATCCAGTATCTAAGTTTAACATTACTCATTGTAATTACATTAAAACTCCATGTTATCATTGCTAAATCACCAATTTATTATTTGGAAAATGTGTAATTGAAGGAAAATAGTTAAATATTTATCCTGCATTTCCAATATAACCAAATAATTGTTTCTTTATAAAAGATACTGGCTAAAGCAAGTTGAAAAAATGAGAGAAAGAGGAAGTCACATTGAAAGGATGTGGAGCCAAAGATGAAAGATTATTCTGTGAGACTAAAGGAAAACGGAAGCCCAGGGAGAAATCCACACATGGATTAATGGGTAATGGCCAACGGGGAGGGGGGGGATTTAAAGGTCAGGAAGGTGGGAGTCTCAACCTTCCCTCTCCTGGTTGGATATCTGCTATAAGGGTGAGGGTTGACCCATTCACCTTTCCTAGGTGGGACATCTAGTGGGAGAGGGTAGGAGGTTGATTCTTTTAGGTGGGTCCCCCCTTTTGGGTGGGGTTTGATTCTATTACACATCTTTGTAACCCTTCATAAAAAGAATGGATTTAGACAATGGTCTAATGGTGCCAGAAACCTTTCAATGAAATTTTGGTAGGGAATCTTAATCAGAGGTGGGAAAGGATGCCAACCCCCAAATTCACTGAAAACTTTCCATGTATTTGCTGCATCCCTAAATGATTCTTTAGTTTTCAGAAGTTCTGGGTTTTTTTTTTCTAACTATCTCTTTAGTGAATTTTTTGTTCATTTCTTGATTTTCTTATTTTTTTGGTTTCATTGTTTTGGTTTCCAGCTTTCTCATTGATCCCTCTGAGCTTGCTGGCCATCCATATTTTGAATCCCATAGCTGACATTTCATAAATTGCCTTTTGGTTGGAGTCCATTACTGGGGAGCTAGTATGGACATTTTGAGGGGGTATCAAAACAGTCTGTTTTTTCCTTGCCAGAATTCTTATGCTGGTTTCTTTTCATCTGGAATCTCTTCCTTCAGTGCAAAACAGAGCTTTGCTGTGCGCTTGTTCTCTGCTGGCAAATCTGTTACTCCATGAAGAGAGGTAATGGTGCAATGCCTTTTGGTTCATGCCAGTAGAAACTGCCTAGATCTACCACAGGTACCCAGTGTGATGTGGGTGGCAATTAGCGTCAGTTGGAACTCAGAACCCTGGGAGTGTGTTCGGGTGCCAGTGATGGTGGACTGGATTGTGTAATCCTCAGTTCCCAGGCCCCTGGATGGCATGCAGCTTTTTTTTGTTTTATTCTTCTAGATACTGAAGTCAAATGGATGGCAAGCTTGAGTCCTGCTCTAGAAAATTGATCAGTGGAGGGGGGATGGGATCAGCTCCTCTCCTGCCTCTCCCCACCCCACTGTGGTTGGCACAGTCCAGTCAGGTGCTGGGGGATGTTCTTGTGGAGAAGTGGACTGAAAGCTCAGGTGGGAGCAGGCTGAGGCTGAGTCTCTCTTTGTGTAGGCAGTCAGCCAAGGCTGTTTGCTCCATCCTGGGCTCCCCCAGCAGCAGTGGTAGCAGTGGCTGGATGGGGCTACCTAGGTGGTGGCAGTGGGTGTGGAGGCCATGGGTGTTTGCTCCATCCAGGTCCTGTGGTGGTGGGGGAGGGCAGTGGTGGTGACTTAAGCTAGAGGCAGTGGTAGATCTAGGCAGTTCTATTAAAATACATTGTCTGTGATTTGCTTTAAGTTATTCCAGCACAAAATAGGGGTAATAAAAAAATGTGTGAGAGGCATATAGGGCGGCCTTATAGTTTATCATCTAAACTGGAACTTTTGAGAAAAATGTAGATGCTGTTAATGATTATTCATGCATAAGCAGGTATACACAAGCTCTGGACCTGTGTGCAAGTCTGATCAGGCCCCTGGAATAAGGAGCTCTGGTCTGGACAGTTACACTCAAGTTTCTCATGGGACATTCCAGGAAACAGTGCTCCCACAAGGCAGCACTGTGCTCCAACAGCCTCACGGGGCCCAGCGGGGCAGAGATGGCACCTGATGGAAAGAGATGCTGGGTGTGGTTTGCAGACTGTGCTGAGCAAGGCCTCTCTCCCTGTGTGCTTAGCTGAAATAGGGAGACCTTTGTCTCACTGAGAAGGCTTAATCAAGAAGGTCACACCATTAGTGATGACTTCTTGGTTTTCTTAAGCCCCGGGGAATCCGCTGTTGGCCACTGGCCCTTCCTTGGCAGGCAAGGACAGCAGTTGAGAATTGCTGAGGATAGCTGCCTCCTGGCCCCAAGGAGGGGGCAGAAAGAGCAGGGAAACAGGGAGGTGCTTCCAGGGTTGGTCTAGGACCCGAGGTTCCTCATCAAAGTGCCCCAGCACTGTCTCATTCATTCACTTCGTGTTTACTCTGCAAATATTTATTGAGACTTTCTTGCATGCTAGATTCTGGACTAGGCTGTGGGAAAACTGAGAAAAGAGACACAGTCCCTGTTCCCAAAGAGCGCGTGGTGTGGTGGGGCAGATGGGCAAATATGCAGACTATTTCCTGCCAGGAGTCTAAACTCAGAGACACCGACTTCATTTGCTCATCCTAAGAATGCTGTGGAGTATGAAAACTGGAGTGTTATTTCAGACACAGGAGAAACACTTCTGGTCAATAGGGTCAGTCCCCTTCCCTGAGGAAGCCTGGCAGCAGGCCAGGAAGGGGCTCACATGGGATTGAATGCTGTGCAGTGTCTGGAGGGGAAAAACCTGGGGAGGGCAGGAGACTGGGCAGCCCAAACAGAGAGAGCACCATGGGCCAAAAGACAGAGGCAGAGAAAAGCCAAATCTTCACTCCTGGATGGCTTCTGGACTTTACGCAAACAACCACATGTGCTAATTGATTGCTTTATGAGCTGATTATCTCACAGACAGCAGCTTCTTTCATTGAGCAGAGTGTGGGACTGGCTTCCACCTCTGTGAAAGCTCACATCCCACTCTTGTGCCTCCCACAGCCTGGGAAAGGAGTCAGAATGAACGAGACGTGCCCAGGCAGCACTGGGCTTTCTGTTATGCGAGGCCAAACCTTGCAGCTAGCATTGTCTTCAAGTGTTTGCTCTGGGCTATTGTTGGGCATCAGGGAAATCGAAACATCTTTATAGGAAATGGATTCTTACTAACGAGATAGGACTGGTTGCCAATAGCAATCTTAAATACCAGAACTCATCCAAAATTGGCAAGGGAGTTCCTAGTTGGCTTTTTAATTCTAAAAACATTTTTTTGAAGCTATCTTTAAAGTATAGCTGGTAAAATTGTGAGTCAGGCCTCAGGTTTGATGGCTGACTCTGCAGGTAGCTAGAGATGACAGGCTCTAAATGAAAAGGAGCCTCCAGAATCCACTGCTACCGCCACGTTTCTCCTCCCATGACCTGCTCTTCCATCATCTGTTCCCCAGGTTCCCAGCTAGAAAATGATAGTCACAGGCTCCCTGAAGATTTAGAAATGGCAAAGCAAGGGACATAAAAAGTAAGTCTCATTCTATACCAAGAATACGGAAAGAGAATATATAACCATTTTTGCATGTATATTAAGATCCAAGTAAATTTTTTTTTTATTAAATCATAGCTATGCACATTGATCCAATCATGCGGTACAATTGGTTGGTTTTACATACAATTTGAAATGTTTTCATCAAACTGGTTAACATAGCCTTCACGGCATTTTCTTAGTTATTATGTTAAGACATTTATATTCTACACCTAGTAAATTTCACATGTACCCTCAAGAATGGAAGAAAAAGTATTCAGTGTACTCAGTCTTGCTATGAAACCAATTTATAGCTTTCTTATGAAAGCTATAACCCAATTATAGCCCAAGAAGAAGGAGGGGGATGGGTGGAGGGAGAGTAATTGGTGGGACCATACCTACAGTGCATCTTACAGGGATCCAAGTAAATCTTATTTAAAGTATAAGAAAAAAATTTATAAGCATGATTTTGGAGCAAAGTTTTACCTATTGTCACTTGAGGAATCAGAAAATGGGGCAGAGTTCCACTTTTTGCTCTGATGTGTAGAGAAGTCATCCTTCCCACCTTCACAAGAAAAAAGCTGAACAAACAAAATCACTATCTCTTTTTATTAATTAGTAGATTCATCAGAGAATTGAGCTCACAGGGCAGCATCATGCCTCCAAAATTGCAGACTCGAGTGAATATAAAAACATCATAGCTTTCTGGGAACAGAAACTGCTAGAGCCAAGAGCAGGGATTCTGTGTAGCAATAGGATTATAGTGAAAAGAGCTGCATCTCTCAGACTCTGTTTAAGAAGAAATGTATAGGGAAACAAAGATAGCAGAAGAAACAAAAATAAGGACACAAGAAGAAACTGATGTCTCAGACATTGGAGCTGAAATAAACAGTAAATGCAGATACAATAACTGCTAACCAGATAAAATTGAACAATTACATTAAAGGCCCATTAGCTTTGATTTCTATTATGTACCACACAACTGATGTTTTTCAATGAAGAATTGCAAAGCATACTAAAAGACAAGGAAAAACACAGTAGGGGAGACTAAACAAGGAACAAAGACAGATTCAAGTATTACGCAGATTTTGAGATTATCAGAGCTGGAATTAAAAACAACAATGATTACTATGCTAAGGGATCTAATGGAAAGAGAGGATGTAAAGACAAGGAAAAATTACAGTATGGGGAGATTAAGCAAGGAACAAAGACAGATTCAAGTATTACGCAAATTTTGAGATTATCAGAGCCGGAATTAAAAATAACAATGATTAATATTAAGATCTAATGGAAAGAGAGGATGTTATGTAAGAATAGACGGGTAACATAAGCAGAGAAATGGAAACCTAAGAAGAGTCTACTGGAGATTCTAGACGTCAAAATCATTGTAACAGGAAGATGAATGCCTTTGGCAGGCTCACCGGTAGACTGATCAGTGGAGGAAAGAATCAGTGAGCTTGAAGATGTGTCAATAGGATCTTACCAAATTGAAATGCCAATAAGGGGAAAAGAATGAAATTTTAAAAAGGAAC
Organism: Otolemur garnettii; assembly: GCF_000181295.1. Taxonomy (NCBI): domain Eukaryota; kingdom Metazoa; phylum Chordata; class Mammalia; order Primates; family Galagidae; genus Otolemur; species Otolemur garnettii. Next base: position 6,608,683 of record NW_003852500.1, read on the forward strand.
AGAATATCTAAAAACTGTGGGAAAGATACAAGAGATATGCCAGATACATGCTGAGGATGCCAGGATTTGAGAAAGACAGACCTAATCAGAAGAAATATTTGAAGTAAAAATGGCTGAGAATTTTCTAAAATCAGTGAACTACTCTAAACCACACACAGATCCAGGAAACTCAGAGAACATCAAGCAGGATAAATAACATAAAGCTTCACCTCAGATATCACATTTGAACTGCAGAACACTAAAGACAAAGAGAAAACTTTGAAAGAAGTTTTGATTGTGCTCATTGAGGAGCAAAGATGGACTTTTCTTCCATGAAAACAAGGAGAGAGAAAGCAATGTAAAATATTTAAAGTAACTGAAAGAAAAAAGAAATCAACCTAGAAATCTGTATCCAGCAAAATTACCCTTCAATGTGAAGAAAAAGTAAAGACTTTTTTAGATAAGCAAAAATTGAGAGAGTTTGTTCCCGGTAGACTTGCCTTAAATGTTCTCAGACATACATCAGCCTATAGTTTAACAAAATAATCTAATACATAGTGTACTTAGTAATAAAGTATTGAATGTCTCATGTAGTTCATTGAATACTGTACTGAAGTGAAAACAGAATCTTTTTATGGGTACGTGAAGTACGGTTTCTACTCAATTTATATAGATTTTGCACCATCATAAAGTTGGAAAATCATTTGTCAAGCAATCACAGGTCTGGGATCACCTGTCCTTCTTCCAACAGCAGAAGAATACAAATTTTCTCAAGCTTAGATGGACTATTCACCAAGATACATCCCATTGTAAGACATAAAACACATTGAACACGTGTTTGTTAAAATAGAATTTATACAAAATATGGTGTTCGACCACAATGGAATGGACTAGAAATCAATAACAGAAAGATAGCTGGGAAATCTCTAGGTATTTAGAAATTAAACATATGGGTCAAAGATGAAATCTCAAGAGAAATTAAACATATTTTGAACTGAATGAAAATAAAGGTACAGCTTATCTAAATATGTGGATTCCAACAAAAGAAATACTTAGGGAGAAATTTGTAGCATTGAATACATGTATTAGAAAGGAAGGAATAGCTAAATCAATATTTTACATCTCTAGCTTAGGAAAATAGAGAATTAGAACAATACAAACCTAAAGTGAGCGAAAGAAAAGAAACAAGAAAAACTAGAGCAGAAATCGATGAAGTTGAAGATAGGAAAATAACAGGGAAAATCAACAAAAACCAAAAGCTACTTTTTTGAAAAGATCAATAAAATTGGTAAACTTCCAGCTAGATTAACCAAGGAAAAAAAATAGTGAGAGACGCAAAATTCTAGGATGAGAAATGAAAGTGGGGCAATTCCTGCTGAGCCCATGGACATAAAAAAAACAATAAAGAAATATTTGAAACAACTCTTAGTTCATTTGCATCACTATAAAGGAATACCTGAGGCAGAGTAACTTATTAAAATAAAACAGATTTATCTGGCTTCTGTTTCTGTAGGCTGTATAAGGAACAGGGCACTGGCATCTGCTGCTGCTGAGGGCCTCAGGACCTTCCATCCACAGCAGGGGACGAAGGGGAGGTGGCATCACGTGGTGAAAGGAAGGAAGCAAAAGAGACGACAGAGGTTCCAGTCAGTTCTCAGAACTAGCAGAGCAAAGTGCTAGGCCATTCAGAGGGGTTCACCCCATTACCCAAACAGTTCCCACCAGGTCCCACCTCCGTGATTAGGGACTGAATTTCAACATGAGGGCTCAGCGCCTGTGGCTCAAGTGGCTAAGGCGCCAGCCACATACACCTAAGATGGCGGGTTCGAATCCCCAGCCCGG
>NW_003852500.1:6610523-6612737 GCF_000181295.1 Otolemur garnettii
GTTTAATATGTGAACAAGGAGCAAATTAAAATGAGTATGGGCTTCGCGCCTGGGGCTCAAGTGGCTAACGTGCTAGCCACATACCTGAGCTGGCCGGTTCAAATCCAGCCTGGGCCTGCCAAACAGTGATGGCTACAACCAAAAAATGGCCGGGGGTTGTGGCGGGGGCCTATAGTCCCAGCTACTTAGGAGGCTGAGGCAAGAGAACCACTTAAGCCAGGAGTTGGAGGTTGCTGTGAGCTGTGATGTCATGGCACTCTACCCAGGGGGATAGCTGGAGGCTCTGTCTCAAAAAAAAAAATAAAAAAAATTTCAACATGAGACTTGGAGGGAACAAATATCCAAACCATAGCAAACTCCACACCCACAAATTTGGTAACTTAGATGAAATGGACCACTTCTTTAAAAGTCTGTAAAAGAATATAGAAGACAAGAGGTAAGGCAAGAACTTGATTACATAAGTGGAAAAAATGGACGTATTCCATAACCTTTAAGATGCAAATACCATCATTGACACATTGAAAAAAAATTGGCACATAATTAAACACCTTGTTAGTAATTGTTGTAATAAACATGATGATTAGAAGGAGGGAACAATGAGCTCAGTAAAAGTAAATGATGGCAAAATATCTTCAGTTTTTTTAAAAATATAATATAACTACATAAGGGGAAAAAATGGTGATGCCTTAGACTGTATGTCCCAGTTTTGTAAGTGATAAAATCTCTAAGAAATTTTAGAGAGCAATAAAATAAAGTATGATCTTTTCAATTCTACTGATAAAAAATATATGTAAGTGGTTTTGCAACTCTGCCCTTGTATCTTATTCATAGCTTAGACTCAAATAAGAGACACCCACAATACTGTATTTTGACCCTCTTATTCAAAATTCTTATCAAGGAATACAATTAAAACCTTGAAGTAAGACTTACAGATAGAACTACATTTAAAAAATAACTAGATTGAATGGATTCCAAAATGATTATATCAGGATTAAATTTAATAGGAAAAAGTACAAAGCCCTGTGTTGGGGGTTTCTGAAAACACCCACAGCTTCAGTGATTTCCTAGGAGGACTCAGAGGACTCTGCATGACTTATTACAGTGCAAACATACAGGGCAGAATGAGAAAGGCATATGGGAGTGAAATCTGGAAGAAACCAGGCACAGGCTTCCAGGAGTCCTGTCCCAGAAGAGTCACACAGGATGCACTCAAGTCCTCCCTTCATGAAATGTGACAGTGTGTATTCATTGTTTTCCAGGGAAGCTCATTAGAAACTCCATGCCCAGGATTGAGTGGACTAGTGTACTAGTCCTGTGGATGCCCCTCTGCCTAACACATACCCACATTCCACCTACCGGGAAGGAAAGCACACATTCAATATAAACTGTATTGTTTGAAGAAACAGTTTAAGACCAGCAGGACAACCTTATCAGAGAATGGTGGGAACCACCCCCAATTCCTAGGCCCCTGGTGCCTTTCTAGGGCCAACCTTGAAAACAAGCCTTATTAAGGGTAGCAGTCTCAGGCCTGTTGTATGAACTGTTTTCTATACAGCCCATGATAAGATGAGTACCAAATTGACTACAAAAATAGAGTGTGGGGTGCCGGCCCCATATGCTGGAGGTGGCAGGTTCAAATCCAGCCCTGGCCAAAAAAAAAAAAAAAAAAAAAAAAAAATTGAGTGTGGACAAAGTAATTGGCACCAGTTCAGATGAAACAGATCTGATTGTCCTAGATGATGTCAACCATGGACCTTGGAGTATAATTGGGAGAACTTCATTTTGAAGTCAAATATATCAGAGTTCTAATATCAACTGGACCACTGACTTACTTAAAAACTTTTCAAGTTACTTAAACTGAGTTTCCATGTCTGTAAAATGAGATAGAAATAATAAACATTATTAATCTTGTGAGTTAATTTAGGGATTATAGATAAATTATGTGAAGAATCTGGTACTCCCTAAATGGTAGCTATTACTGTTAAGCTTAATATTAATCCATATTGTAATGTTTTGGGCTTACTATGGGAGTGAGAAGCAGATTTTAATCAATATTTGGAAACTGTTTCCAAGATTTGATTCATTGAATTATTCTATAAACAGGAGGAAGCAAATGACATGAAGGCTGTGTTGACCAGTTTGATGGAAGTATTTCGGATTGCATGTGAAAACCCCACACTGTACCCCAGAAGTGCATTAATGTACATAGTTACC
>NW_003852500.1:6613024-6632543 GCF_000181295.1 Otolemur garnettii
TATGGAGTTCTGATGGGCAGAATTAAGACTACTCCTTAGAAATTCCAAAAAGACTCAGTTTGGTTAAAATAAAGGATATTTTTCTTACCCTACCTTTGCCCAACATTGGAATGGAGGATGACTAACTGTAGGTGGTGAGTTCTCCATTCTGGGCTGTGTTCAAGGGAAAACCAGATGGAGTATTTGGCTAGTACATTGCAGAAGACAGTGAGGTGAGGATGAGGTATCTATTCTTGAGGACTCTTTTCAGGTACATCATAGAGAAAATCAGTGATTTTTTTTTCTGCTTGGCATTCTTTTCTACTCTTTTCATCAATAGCCTTGCAATATAGCTTCCTAATTTATAAACCCTCACTCCCAGTCTATGAGGTTTTTTTTAATAAGTGTTTTTTATTTTGTTTAATTTTATTGTATTTTACTTTAGAGACAGAGTCTCACTTTGTTGCTCTCAGTAGAATGCCATGACATCATAGCTCACAGCAACCTCGAACTCTTGGGCTTAAGTGATTCCCTTGCCTCAGCCTCCCAAGTAGCTGGAATATAGGTACCTGCCACAATGCCTGGCTATATTTAGAGATGGAGTGTCACTCTTGCTTAGGTTGGCCTTGAACTCCTGAGCTCAAGCAATCCACCTTCCTCTACCTCCCAGAGTGCTGGGATTATAGGTGTGAGCCACTGTGCCCGGCCCCCATATTATAAGGTATGTCGTCTTAACTCCCCATCATGGCAACGATGGGACTCAGATGTGGCTACTCAGAGCGCTACCTCCTCCTGCTTTAGTGATTGTTCTGGGGGTGGGCACCTGGACCAAGATAGGCCAGTGCTAGCCCTCCCAGGGGTATAGGCTGAAGCCACTAAGGAGGAGATGCTCCCAGCCCACTGGGATTGTTGAGAAGATGGTCCACGAGTTGATCCTTCTGGGACCAATTTGCCACCTGCTGAGGAGGCTGCCAGGACAGAGGGACCAACAGCCAGAGACAGGAAATGAGAGAACTGGCCCTGATGACATCTTCTGAGAGCCTGGATCCAGACGTTTCTTTCAGTTTTATGAGCCAATAAAACCCCAATTTCTATTTTAAGTAGTTTGAATCAGGTTTCTGTTAAATGTAACCAAATGACCTTTAATGACATATATGTTCTCCTATTTGTCAAATGGGTAGAGATATTTTAAGAAATGAAGTCCATGTGCAAACCTCATTCCAAAGAGTATGGATGCCACTTATAAATAGAAGTGGGCTAGCTAAGTTGGTACTCAAAAAGATACACCAGAAAGTCCCACACAGTTGTGAGATCTGGGTTGCATATTTACCTGGCAGTCTCCCAGCAGGAGATTGAAACAGGTAAAGAGCATTAGTTAAGGGATCAGCAAGGAGGACCGGGTGCAGTGGTCATGAAATACTTACTGTGCTTGGTGATGGTGTTTGTCCCCAGGCACTGATATTAGAGAGAAGTTTCTCCTGTAGGTCGGGTTGAGGAGACCACAGGCTCTCCCCTGTAGTCAGTATCATTTACAAATGCAGCTAGTGGCCCCACAGCGCCTCTCAGCATAAACTATGATGGGAGCCAATGAAAGATAGAGAGAAAGAGAAAAGTAGAGAGAAAGCCAACCCATACAACATCAAAGCAACTTGTCTTGCAGTGTCTAATAGTACAAAAAAATTTCTGATAATCTGGCTTCATTCAGGGATGAAATGATCAAAGTTAGAAGAACCAATGGGTCCAGTGTCCCTCAGGTGGTGTTCTCTGTCTGGAAGAGCAGGCTGATCCTTGTACATGTTTCTTAGGGAGGGTCCAGCATGGCTCAGTGTGCTCAAAGCCCTGGCTCAGGCTGTATCCCAGAGGGAAGGTGTCACCCAGTCTCAGTCACTCAAAGCACAGTCTCCCCCAAAATGACAAAACAATCTTGGAAAAGAACAAAATTGGAGATTTCACATACTTCCTGATTTTCAAACTTATTACAAAGCTATAGTAATCAAATGGTATGGTACTGACAAAAAGACACACGTGTAGACCAATGGACTGGAATAGAAAGCCGAGAAATAAACACTCATATATGTGGTCAAATAACCTTTGACCAGGGAGACAGGATTATCCAGTGGGGGGAAAAAGCAGTCTTTTCCACAAATGGCACTAGGGACATGCAGCACCCAAAAGAATAAAACTGCACCCATGCCATATACAAAAATTAACTCTAAATGAATTAAAAGCCGGAATGTACGGGGCGGCGCCTGTGGCTCAGTGAGTAGGGTGCTGGCCCCATATACCGAGGGTGGAACGTTCAAACCCGGCCCCCAGCCAAATTGCAACAAAACAATAGCTGGGTGTTGGCAGGTGCCTGTAGTCTCAGCTACTTGGGAGGCTGGGGCAAAAGAATCACCTAAGCCCAAGAGCTGGAGGTTGCTGTGAGCTGTGATACTACAGCACTCTACTGAGGTTGACAAAGTGAGACTGTCTCTAAAAAAAAAGCCTGAACATAAACTCAAGTTATAAAACTCTTAAAAGAAAAAGAGCAAAAGCATCATGATGTTGGGTTTTATGATAATTTCTTGGGTATAACACCAAAGCCACAGATGACAAAAGCAAAAATAGATAAATTAGACTATGTCAAAATCAAAAACCAAACCAAAACAAACCTTCTGTGCATCAAAGGATGTAATCAACAGAGTAAAAAAGCAACCTATGGAATGGGAGAAAATATGTGTAAATCATATACCTAATGAGGGGTGAAAATCCAGAGTCTTCAACTCAACCATAAAAAACCCCCAAACAAGTTGATCAAAAAGTGTGTGAACTTGAATAGACATTTCTTCCCAAAAGCTATAAAATGGCCAATAAGCATATGAAAAGAGGTTCAATTTTACTGATCATTAGGATAATGTAAATCAAAACCACAACAAAATGTCATCTCATACCCATTAGGATGACTGCTGTCAAAAACAGCAATAAAAAATGCAGAAAATAAGAAGTATTGGTGAGGATGTGGTGAAATCAGAGGGAATGTATAATAAAATGATGGAACTGCTGTGGAAAGCTGTGTGGCGTTTGTCAAAAAACCGAAAACCAGAATTACCGATGACTCAGCGCTACCACTTCTGAATATACATAGCCAAAAGATTTGAAAGCAGGATCTCAAAGAGATATTTGTACTCCCGTGTTCATAATGACGTTATTCACAATAGCCAAAAGGTGGAAGTAATTGGCGGATAAGTAGAAAAACAAAATGTGGTATACACACCCAGTGGAATATTATTTTTCCTTAAAAAGGAAGGAAATTCCGACACATGCTACAATGTGGATGAAAGTCAAGGATGTTATGCTAAGTAAGATACGACACAAAAAGGTAAATACTATATGAGCCCACTTATACTGAGATAGCTAATGCAATCAAATTCATAGAAAATAGAAGAGTTATTGCCAGTGCTGGTGGAGGAGGGGTGGGGGGTTATTTAATGGCTGCAGAGTTTTAGTTTTGCAAGATGAAACACATTTGGAGATTGGTTGTGCAACAGTGTGATTATACTTAACACTGCTGAACTGTACACTTAAAAATGGTTAAGATGGTAAATGTTACGTAATGGGTGTTTTGCCATCATTAAAAAAAAAAAAAAAAAGTAGTCTCCTTGCCAAGCCACACTTCTGTGGAGCTGTCTCCATTCCAGGGATTCGCTGTGTCTAATTTGCACAAAGGTCTCACGTAGGATGACAGTGATCCCGAGAACATATCCTACCATGGTATTCTGGATGCATTTTGAAGAACAGGTTGAGGTTATAACATGGAAAAACCTGGAGAAAATTGATGTGTGTCCCAAAGGAAATCAGATCCAAATGTTCAAAACACAAATGGTGGGTTGATGTATCATGAGGAAAGTTATAGCGTGTGACAAGACATGTCCCTGGAAAGAAGACCATCAGTTCTTACTCAGCAGTGGAACAAAGGACTGCATTTGAGCAGCGTGAGAAAACAGCTCCGACATGCTTGAAACACAGAACAAACAGGGGCCACGGCTTCAGACTTCTGAACCCTGACATGTGGCCACAGCGACTGAACATGCTCTGAGAAAGTATTTACGGTCACCCAACGTGACCATAACACCTCCCAATAATTCACTCAGAAAATGATGAATTTTGAGCAATGCCGTTTCCTAATGAAATTTCCAAGATAAATTACTTGCAAAAATGTGCATTCTGGTAATTAAATGAGTGGACGCCACAGAGCACAGGTGTTAGCTCTAAGCCAGTTACATGTTGGCAGGTGGCTAATTTGAAGTTTAGAGAAGTTGCTCTTAATTCATTCCTTTGGATTGAAGGAAGATACAAGGTCCAGTGGTCTGTTGGGCTCACTTCAAATTTATGACTATTAATGAGACAATAGTTTCAGTTTCTATAAAAAAAGACCTAGGTGATATTTAAGAAGGCAGAATGCACAGAACACACGTCCCCTTTACTGCTATATAAAACATTATCTCATCAGTAATATCCCTACAGAACATGTTTGCTTCAGGGCTGGTGAAGGACGGACAGTTTTAGGTACAAGCAACTGTGACTCAGGGACTTGCTCTTCAGTGTTCCCGTGGAAAGACATTATTGAAGGATGTTGATTCTCCTGATTTTGCCATATATTTAAACCAATTTTGAGAAATGTGCCTATGACTACTTTTTAAAAAAGTGACAAAAAGCTAAAAATGCAAATGCTACCATCTGAGAAATTATTATATGAGAATACTGGGGGAGAATGTTATTAATAGATATGAAAATGTTATGCAGTTCAGAAATAGGTAGAAGGATATTGAAAGGATTTATTCTATATGAAGTTGGTCGGGTGGTGAAGATGGCTTGATAATTTAGAATTCAAGGTTAACTGGATAATTATTTGGAAACAAATAGATGTAGACACCTATGCATGCCAGATTTAATTCAAAATTGATTACAATTTTATTTTATTTTATATTTATTTATTTTTTTTTTTGTAGAGACAGAGTCTCACTTTATCATCCTTGGTAGAGTGCCATGGCATCACACAACTCACAGCAACCTCCAACTCCTGGGCTTAGACCATCCTCTTGCCTCAGCCTCCCAAGTAGCTGGGACTAAAGGCGCCTGCCACAACGCCCAGCTATTTTTCTGATGCAGTTTGGCCAGGGCCAGGTTTGAATCCGCCACCCTCAGTATATGGGGCCGGCACCTACCCACTGAGCCACAGGTGCCACCCCTCAAAATTGATTACAATTTTAAACATAAAACCTGAAACACATTATATTCCAAAATTGCAAGATGAGTCTTCATATAATCTTGAGGAGGTGGCATTTCTAAACATGGCCCCCAAAGCAGGACCCACAAAAGGAGGATGTTGCAGCTTTCATGGGAACTATCCAGGTCAGAACATTCTCTTCAGATACCCCAGGAGCAGTCATGAAATAGACTAGGACTGGGGTACAAGGTACATGCCCATAAATCTCCAAGGCAGAGAACTTTGGTCCACATACTTTGACTGCAACACAATTATGTAATTTTACAAAAAATATATATACATATCTACTCTAATCTCCCCATTCCTTTCCAAAGCAAACACCTCCCCCCAATTCTTATCACATAGAAACTTAAAATTAAATCAAGTTTATAAAAATTGAAAATTGAGGAAGGATCAGCGATTACATCACTTAAGAGCTACAACTGTGGCTGGGGCCAGAGCATCCACAGGGATATGTGATAGCGTTCAAAGCTTTTGGAAGCCAGAGCACATTCTTGGGTTCACTTTGCACATCATTAATGAAATCCCAAGGAGGACAAAGCCCCCAAGGTGAAGAGGATAGAGCAGGTTTGGTTAGAGTGACTGCTGTGGGGTTTTAGAAATTTCCAGGTAAAGGAAAGAAAAAGAAGTATTCAAGTGCAGGAAAGGAGAGGAAACCACAAGGTGGAGTCTGGTCCCAAGGGAGGCTGCTGCAGAGGTGGCCTTGTCCTAACATCTGCCTGGGGGCCTGGCGCTCGCAGCAGCACCATGTCCTTCTACTGAAACCTGGTCAGTAGCATATCCCCAACCCACCCCGCAAACAGATTTTAATTTTTCCTCCACTTCCAGTCACAAAATGAACAACTTCCCAGCATTCGGCCACTAGTCAACAAGACCAAAAGCCAAATCAGGAGGGTGCTTTTGAAGAAAATGTAACCGAAAAGCCTGGTCCATCAGGACCTGGGAGCTGGCACCACAAATCAAAGCCATCTTCATTTACAGACCTCTGTGCCCATCCCGCACCTCCTACTCCCAGGGGGTGTCTCCGGGAATGAAGAAGGAGGAGGCTATCTGAGAGGCTTAGCTCCCCCTCCCCATAAACACTCAAGGAAAAGGTCAGAATAAACTCTCTGCTAATGTGAACACGTGAACACATGGATTATCATTTTCCTCACCCTCTGCAGTAGGGGGTAAAAGGAGAGACTCAATACCTGCCCTCAGTGAAGTGAAAGTCTACCAGGAAAGACAGGACTTAAATACATCATTACATTGAGAGTTAATTAAGCACAATTGTGTCAGAGGCTCTGCAAGTGTACGAACAGCAAAGCTGACCCAGTAGTGATGGATAGAGCTCCGGAAGGCCTCCCTTACGAAATCACATTTCGGCTGCCGCTGAAATGTTGGCAGCTGCTCTCCAGGAGAAAAGAGACGGGTAGTCTGGGAAAGGAAATCACACATAGGAGGGCTCTGGTTCGTCTGGGGTTTGAAAGACCAATGCAGCAGGAGGCATAGGATGGTCACACACGTGTGGAGCACCCCCTGGGACTTTGCCACCTTGCCCTAAGGGATTTTCAGTGGACATTTCCCCTGAAAACCTTCATGTACCCTACAGGCCTGCTGAGCCACCCTCTGAAAGGCACATTCACTTCTTCAGCTGCCACCTCATGTAGGAGGGATGATGGCAAGGTTGTCCTACTGTATGGTAGGACAGCACTCAGTGATGACCGTCTGTCCTGGCCAACTCTGACACCAAAGTGAATTTGAATTCTATAGAGCCTGCTTTACTTGGGTTTGCTGTAGAGTCTCCTCCCCCTGGCGTCCACCCCACGATCATCATGACACAGCAAACAGTACTGGGACTCTGTAAGGGCACACGGGTGGCAAAAGAACACAAGCTTGTAGTGAAGGCTTTGCCACAAGTAACCTGTGTGGAAGGGGTCCCCACATTCAAACCACCTCTAACTGAACAGAGGAAACATCCAACCATCTTGTGTTTACCCAGTTGGAACAGCCAGGGGCACTTCATCCTACCTTTATCCTGCTTCCTGGACATCCGACTTAGTTCTTCACAGGAGGCACAATGCTGGAAGTTTCCATAATTGGGGCTCCATATCCACTCTGTGATTTTGTGAAGAAACCAGAAACCTTAGCATCTGCTCTGGTCCCAGTCCTGGCTCGGAAAGAGAGAGTTGTTTTAGCCTGCTGTCCCTGGGTGCCCAGCTCAATTTGCAGTTCAGGTAAACGACAAACCACTCTGTAGCTTAAGTGTGTCATATTGCATGAGACAGATTTATATTAATGGCAGCAACATTACTTGCAGTTTTTCCAAAATGCAAATTTAACTGGACAGTCTATATTTTATCTGGCAAATCTACGTGTGGATAACATCTTATCATGGATGGGGGTTGAAAGGCTTCTGGGAAGGTTTGAGAAAAGGGCCAGTGTTGCGGCTCACACCTGCAATCTTTGCACTCTGGGAGGCCGAGGAGGGTGGAGCTCTGGAGTTCGAGACCAGCCTGAGCAAAAATAGCCAGGCATTGGGGTGGGCATCTGTAGTCCCAGCTACTCAGGAGGCTGAGGCAAGAGAGTGTTGAGCCCAAGAGATGGAGGTTGGTATGAGCTATGATTCCATAGCACTCTACTAAGGGTGACAGAGTGAGGCTCTGTCTCAAAAAAAAAAGAAAGAAAGATCTGGAAAAAGAACTGGTATAGCTGGAGATAATCGCTGCAGAAAGACCATAGGGATCCCTCAGGTCTGAAATTCTCCTGGGCAAAGACCAGCATGATTGAAGAGAGGAGGTCTATCAGAAAACCAAAGGCCAAGTGAAGCCAGCCAGGCAGCTGCAGGGAACAGGAGAGGGTCATGTTGGTGCTGCTAGCCTGGCCCAGTGGTTTTAGAAGCTGCCTCTAGTCTGTTGCTGTGGATTTGCACCGTCAGGCAGCCCCTCGTCACTCAGGACGTTGCATAGTTGATCTTTGTACTACACGGATTTGAATGGCATCTTTCCTTAAAACAGATCTTTCTCAATAATCATATTGGAAAAATTTTGGAGATACGTGATAATTTGAAAAAACTTAAAGTTGAATCCTATAGCCTAGAAATATCAAAACATTAAAAAAAAGTTAGGTGATGAAATATACATAGACACTATTTTTTATCATGTACTGCCATAAAATGCATACATTAATAGATTCTTATCTATTATAAGAAGTTAAAACACATCAAAACTTACACATAAGCACTTATAGACTGCTGCCACTCTAAACCGAGAGAAATGTACAGCTACAGTATTAAATTAGATCTGCACCGAATTAACACTCTAGTAATTTCATAGCCGCCTCCTGTTGCTTTTGCAGGGAGCTCATGTGTAGCAAGCGTCTGCGGAAGACGTCACGTGACACTGATTATCTCCATGTGGGCAGTTTGTCTTCCTAGTAAATTGCATATCACAGTAAAAAACGATCTCTCTTGGTTGTCACATAGTTTTCATCATGTTCAGCGCCTCTAGGGAGGCGGGAAGTGCTCCTGAGAAGCAAAGTCATGACATTACATAAATAAGTTGAATTGTTTGTTATGTACCATGAATTGAATACTAGAGATTGAAATGGTTGCTGCCATTTCCCATGGTTCATCCTGTAAACAGATGACGTCAACTTAGGCTGTCTATAAACACAGTATGGACTGTAAATGCATTTTTTCTTCCTTATGATTTCTTGAGAACATTTATTTTCTCTAGTTTACTTTACTGTAAGAATATAGTATATTATACAGGGTGGATATATATAGATAATGCACAAAATATGTGCACTCTGGGAGGCTGAGGTGGGCCTCAAGGATTGCTTGAGCTCAGGAGTTCAAGACCAGCCTGAGCAACAGTAAGACCCTGCCCTTAAAAATAGCCAGGCCTTGTAGTGGACACTTGTAGTCCCAGTTACTTGGGAGGTGGAGACAAGAGAATCACTTAAGCCCGAGAGTTTGAGGTTGCTGTGAGCTAGGACGCCATGGCACTCTATCAAGGGTGACCAAGTGAGACTTTGTCTTAAAAAACAAAACAAAAACAAAGCCAGACAAAATATGTGTTAACTGACTGTTTTTGGCAAGACTTCCGTTCACCAGTTAGCTCTTAGTAGTTAAAATTTAGGGGAGTCAAAAGTTGTAAGTGGATTTTTGACTGCAGAGAGGAATCAATACACCTAAACTTCATGCTGTTCAAGGGTCAACTATAAATGCTTCTTGACTAACATAAAAAAAATTGAGTGATATACACTGAAAGAAATTGGAACTTGGCTTGGTTTAAAGAATTTAAAAGAGCCAAAGCCATCAATCTCCTACTTGCTTTAAGATACAGTTGGAACCAATTGACATTTACTATGTGTGACTCGTGATGCTGAAGACGGTCTGGATTTGTAGAAATTGGAAAAGGTTTACCAAAGGCATCCCAGTTAGTGAACATTCAGGAATGCCTTCTACTGAACGGCATTTTTTATGAAAGAGAGGGAAGTGGGGACATGTTCTCACAGTCAGGCACCATGAGTGAGTTGTCCGTCTGCGTCTGTGAGGTGTTTTATAATATATCCACAAACTCTTCAACACTCTTCCAAAAGCAGACCCCAGTTCTCTTCTTAAATGAAAGCAGGACTCTGTGACTCACTTTTCACAAACAGACTTGGGGAGAAGCGACGGTGTGTGACTTTTAAAACCAGGTCATAGGCAGCATTGCGTATGCCCCGTCTCTCTTTCCCTGGAATCCCTTGCTCCAGGGGGAGCTGGACGTCATGTTGTGAAGACCCTCCCCAACAGCACTGCAGAGAAGTCCACAGGATGAGGAGTTGAGGCCTCCTGCCAAGAGCCATGTGAGTGCACCATCTTGAAGGCAGATTCTCCAGCCTCGATCAAGCTTCCAGATGCCTGCGGCCTGGACTAGCATCTTGACCAGCTTCATAAGAGACTCTGACACTTGGACCACCCAGTTTAGCTGCTTTTGGAGGCCTGATGCTCAGATCTGTGAATGATAACAAATGCTTATTGTTTTAAGCTGCTAATTTTTGTGGCCATTTGTTATACGACAATGAAAAACTAATACAAACAACAAAAAAAGGCTATCAATACATACTATGTATGTGCCAAGGATTTTTCTAAGCATTTTATACAATTTATTCTTTTTAATTTAATTGAGGAAATCTTAGGCAGGCAAGGTTACATAATTTGCTCGAGGCAAATACATTAAGTGGTCCATATATAGCTAAATTCTTCTTCTATATGAACTTTCTCTCATCTGTTTTACTGATGTACTATTTTCCCTACTAGATCATAAGTTCTGAAATGCAGGGGAAGATCCACAGTATTCTTTCCATATCACTGAACTCTAAAAGAGTACTTAGAGTACCGCAAGCCTGTGATAATATTTACATAAGTACATGGGTGATGAAGTAGAAAATTAAAAAGGGATTACATACAAACTCTTTGTCCATGAGGCTTAAGATTTTGGTCCTAACACAAAGCCATATTTGGGAACCTCACTACTGGGTGATAACAGTCTCCTTTCATTCAGAATCTGAAAAATTGGACTTTACTGTGTTGCCAATTTTAGATGCCCTGATCTAGCCCAGAAAGCCAATGTTTTAAAAGTTGCATTTTAATCCAAGAAAAATTGGAAATAACCTAAATACCCCAAATTGGATTTTAGTAAATTATGGTGCTTTGCTGCGATCACTAATTTGTAAAAACTATGTTGAATTAAGGAAATGTTTCAGGCAGTATTTAATGGAAAATAGCAAACATGAAGTAAATTTCAGGCAAATGAATACTAGATTTATTTATAGTTATTAAAAATAATACAGTGGGTTTATTTATAGTCCATGGAATGATTTCAAAGACATATTTCTAAGTTCTAGCTCTAATGACATATGGGTAGTATTGCACAAAACAATATTTTTTATTAAAAAACAAAGAAAAATTCTTTCCAAGAATGACTTCTACCCTAAGTGTTAATAAACACTGAAAGAACATTTTAGGAGAAGCTTTGCTTACATGTACAAAGCTTCAAGCAAGCCTGGCATGTTTGTGAATATGGTATGTCGTGCAAATGGTGTGATACGTCAACCAGCCTGAGACCCAGCATGAACCAAACAACTGGCTGTTAGCAGATTTAGACTAGGAGGCTCAGCACAGGGATGTCTGGGGCACAGGGGAATGGGGCCTCCCATACTGCTTCTACCCTATTTCTGGTTGAACTTCTCCCCTTACAAATACAGAATCCAAGGCACAGAGGGGTAAACGGTTGGATGTCAGGCCAAACTGCTGTGGAGCGCAAGATCTGAGGCTAATGCCAGGTCTGTGGAGTTTGCATTGACTGGTAGAGCACGCTGCACATCCGTGTCGTATGTGCTGAAAGCCATGATGACAATGTGCACTAGTACACCTGCTTTACAGAGGGAAAAACTGACAGCCAGAGAATCGGAGTGACATAACATGGTGTCTCGTGCAACCGCCTGTGTTTCATACTTTGAACAAGTGCATGATTTGGAAAAATTGCTTAGTCTCTCTAATAGTTGGAGTCATCTATAAAGTGAGGGCCAAAATAGCCCTAAGTTATGGAGAGGATCAGTGAGACAGCCTACCCAGCACTCGTGCAGGAGCAGCTGCACATCATGGTAATTTAATCAATGTTAACTGATAATTTTATGGGTCATGTTTTAATCACAAAGACTCAGAGCTGGGATTCCAAAGTGGAATGTCCAAGCTGGACATTCTGTGGCTGTAACTCAGCGGCCATCTGATGCTAACACTGCCATAAATAAGGGTTTGACCTTGAGAGAGATGTTTCCTTTCTCTGAGGGTCTTCCTCAACTTTGCAGTGACCTATGGGTACTTGGGGCTGAGTTGATGAGCTCTGAGCTTGCTTCTGGCTCCAGGACACCTTCATTCATTCATGTGTTCCTCCCTCAGTGAATTGAGTGTCCTTGGGACTATACAGGATGCAGAGATGGGCCTGCCCCCAAATCACGCTACAGAATACCATCAGGTGGAAATGAAATGCGCTGTGAGAAGGGGAGAGATGTGCAGGTCTGTGGTGCTGCAGAGGAGAGTAATCTACTTTGAGCATGTGCACTGGGGAAGTTAAGTGGAAAGAGGAGCTTTTTGGGAAAGGCCCTGACAAGCAAGTAGATGCAATTTCCAGAACTTCGGGTAGAAGGCGTGTAGGCAGACAGGAATAGAAATAGAGTCTGGGTGCCGGTAGCTCAGGTTAGAGTGCTGGCCTCATGCAGTGGGGCTGGTGGGTTCAAACCTGGCCTGGGCCTGCTAAACAAGATATAGGATGCTCAGTAAAATTTAGATTTCTAATAAATAATGAATAATTAAACAAAAAAGGGGAAAGAAATAGAGCCTGGGGCTCATGCCGCAGAGCTGTGAGGAGGCCAGGGAGCAGGAGGAAGCCTGGAGAACAGGCCTGGAAAGGGAGGCAGGCCCACACCTTGAGGACTTCAAATGCAGGTAAGGGAGAAGCACATGAAATGACACAGAAAAGATGGGCGGTGCAGGGCAGTGCCAGGCCTGGGCTAGAATCCTTCTGTGAAAAGGGATGATTGGAAGAAGAAGGAAAGAAGAAAGAACCAGAGAATACTCTGTCCTTCCAACTGTGAGTCTGGGGACTGGGGAAGTTGCTGACACGGAGTGTGAGCCCCAAGCAGGAGCAGGCTGGGGAAGAGGGGTGGCCCGAGTCCTACTGGGGGGCTGCTGAGTGTGGGCGTGCCTGGGGTGTCCACTGTGGCAGGGAGAAGAGCAGAGACGAGGAGCTGAGTCTGTATAGGGAGGCCAGGGCTGACTGCATATCTGCTCAGTAATTTTACATTAGTAGAGTTCTTGATTTACAAAAATATTATGAACATGGTGTAGAGATCCCCATTTACTCCACACCCAGTTTTCTGTTATTGATAGCGTGCACTAATGTCACATTTGTTACAATTTGTTTTTCCTGTTATTACATCTTACATTAATATGGTGTGTTTGCCATAATGGGTGAAATAAGTTTAGTTCATTATTGTTAACTAAAGCTCATATTTATACAGATTTCCTCCATTTTTCCTGAATGTCCCTTTTGTGTTTCAGGATCCCATCCAGGACCCTGTAATAAATCAAGTCATCATGTCTCCTTGGGCTCTTGTTGGCTGTGACAGTTTCCCGGGCTTTCTTTGGTTTTGATGACCTTGGCAATGTTGAGGAGTGCTGCCCAGGTATATTGCAGACTGGTCCTCTCTTGGTGTTTGTCTGATGCTCTTCTAATGGTTAGCCTGGCATGATGGATTTCTGGAAGGAAGACCACAGGGTAAGTGCCGCCTTTACATATGGTGTCCATGGTCCATACCATCAACACAACTCATCACTGTTATTGTTGACCTTGATCCCTTGGAAGAAGTAATATTTGTCAGATTTCTCTGATGTACAACTACCCATGTCTCCCCTCTTATACCATAGTGTGGAAGGAAGTCAGTACAGGCAGCCACGCTTAGGGTGTGGAAGTCACGTTGCACCTGCTCCAGAGTCGAGTACCGTGTACATTACTTGGAATTATTCTGAATAGTGGATTTCTTTCTTCTCTCCCATTTACTTTTTTATTCAATAGTTTATATCAGTATGAACTTAATGAATATTTACTTTATGCTTTTGGCTATAATCCAATACTATTTTGTTTTAAGGCTTGAATTGTTTTAGCTGTGGCCTCTGTGTGCTCTCTTAGTTGGCCCCATGCCCCTTCGACATGCCCCATAGTCATAGTTGTATTTGTGCCCTTTCTAACTTTCTGGCACTGCAAGAAGCCATGGGCTCATTTTGTGTATTTCCTGCCCTAGTATTAGAATCAATCAACTATTTCCCTAAAGAATCTTGAATCCTTTTATTGGAGCATGGTTTTAGAAACCAAGATGTGACACTAGGGGTGCTTTTTTTTTTGAGACAGAGTCTTATTTTGTCACCCTTGGTAGAGTGCTGTGGCGTCATAGCTCATGGCAACCTCAAAATCTTGGGCTTAAATGATTCCCTTGCCTCAGCCTCCCAAGTAGCTGGGACTACAGGCACCCATCACAATGCCCAGCTATTTTTAGAGACAAGGTCTTGCTCTGGCTCAGGCTGGTCTTGAACCTATGAACTCAGGCAATCCACCTGCCTCACCTTCCCAACTGCTGGAAGTACAGGCAAAGCCCCTTACCCCTGGCCCAGTAGAGGTGCTTTTTGAAACTGAGATGTCCTTGTTTCTCAGTCCTTTTAGCTGACAGAGCTAAGGGAATACATGTGTGATACTAATGTGTTAAGATATGTGTGTATACACATGTTTCTAAATGTTTTTATAGTCTCCATTTTTATCTATTTTAAGTTAAACATTAATTCATACTGATTTCCCCAACTCTACTCCATTGTCAGATGGGCAATTTAAGCTTCCTCTCCAGCTTATGTAAATTTTCACTCCAACAGGGAAGTATAGGGCACCTGCCCTCTATTCAGCAAAATTAGCCTTCAAAAGTTAAGGAGAAAGAAACACTTTCTCAGAAAAACAAAAGCTGAAGGAATCAATCATGGGCAGATCTGTCCTGTAAGGAATGCTTAAAATGTTCTTCAGGAGGAAGGAAAGTTATATAGGTCAGAAACCCAGAAATTCATTTTTTAAAAAAGGAAGGGTTGGAGAAGGAATAAAGATAAAATACAACTTTTATTTTTCTTATTCTTAATTGATCTAAAAATTGCTAAAAGTAGCAAAGTCACAGTCACTGAGCGATTGTGCACACAGGCAGGTAAAATAACTGGGTGGCTGTGCATCTCATGTTGAGAACCGGGATCTCCTGGAGTGGGGCTTGGAGCACTCTGGCTCTCTGCAGAGAGCTGTCTGCACTGAAGTCTTTACACCACTAGATAGCATCTGAGGTGGCACTGTACAGGCATTTCCCTCTGCTGGAGCTCTGCCCTGTGTACAAAATGGATGTTCTGGGACCCTGGCTGATTCGCTTCAGGTCTGGGTGCCATGGTACCCTCAACTCCCTGCCATTGAGCGATGTGGGGTATAGCCCTCCAAGCTCCAGTGTGGGAGTTGGCTGAAGGAAGCCCCCAGTTTAACCCAGTTAAAGGCATGGGAATGAGTGGTCCAAGGATATTGTACTGCAGGAGTTGGGAAGAAGGCACTAGCTTGGCCTGCCCCCCGACACAACCCACACAGCACATGTGTTCTTAGTAGATGGAGGAGTGACCACCAGGAAGCCCAGCAATCTATTAGCAGTAACCACATTTACAACAAATTCCTCACTTGTGAATTTTGCTGTGTGGGGTTTCGCCTCTAATAGAACACCGAGGTCTAGCGTGATATGTCCGTGGAAGCCAGGAACAAATGTTTCTTCTGAGACTCAAATGACTCAGAATAAATAAGTTGAAGAAATATCTTCAGTTTTTAGCAGTTGTTACAAGAATTCTTTACTCAGAAGGGACGTGGCTTTTTTGGGAAATGGTTTAATAAGCCCATTGAGGGATTAGAAACAAGCTTCTAAGACTTGGGTTTTGGGTCAATGCCTAGTTTTCAAATCTTCTCTGCCTAATGAGTGGGAGGGGAGGAATTTGATGTTTCTGCAGAGACAAACCCAGGAGGGAAGGCTCAAACCCCCACAGGAGGGGAGGGCTGGGTTAAGAACACTAGGAGGAAAGAGACCAGAGCAACAAAGGACAATGAGAAATGCCTGATGTCTTTTTTTAAAATCAAGATGGGACTGGACAATGTAAACCCCTTTGCCATCTCCTTCACACAATTGCTCAAAGTATGTGGTTTGGGGCTGGGGAATTATGAAGCCAAGAGAGGGCTCCAAACTATAGGCTTCACCTGTGCCACTGAGGAGACACGCTGTCTGTGGAAATCACGAGGGGAAGCAAGTTGGTTTTTCTTTTGTTCCTTGATCAAGGCAGGATGAGTGAAGCTAAAAATCTTTTATGTCTTAGGGTAAAAAAGGTCTGCAACCATCATTAACTTATCTGTGCCAACTGAAGTGTGGAAACCTCACAGTACCAGCAGGCCTCTGCCTTTAGGAGGACTGGTTAAATATCCTCTGACTTCAAGAAGAAGATTGATTGGCTAATTTGCCCATTCTGGCAGGCTATTTTTGTGATCCTCTACATGAAATAGACTCACTCCAAAAAGGGCTTGGATGGAGAAGTGAGAGCTGGAGAAAGCCAAGATTTCAGAATAGAATGGTCTCCTTTCTATGGCAGATAAAGGTTAAATATGATTTCCCCTCACCTTTCCTTAGGGGAGTGGTTTTGAAGTGTGTACTTTTTTTTTTTTTTAAGAGACAGTCTCACTTTGTTACCCTTGGTAGAGTGCCACAGTATCACAGCTCACAGCAACCTCCAGCTCTCCAGCTTAGGTGATTCTCTTGCTTCAGCCTCCTGAGTAGCTGGGATCACAGGCACCTGCCACAATGCCTGGCTATTTTTTGTTGCAGCTTGGGTTGGGCTGGGTTTGAACCTGCCACCCTTGGTATATGGGGTTGGTACCCTACAGCCAGCTAGTGCTGCCCATTGAAGTGTGTACTTTTAACAGAAGCACCAGCAGTGCCTGGAACCTGTTGACAATACAAATTGTTGGGCTCCACTCCACACCTGGTGAATCAGAAAGTTTGGGTCCCTGCCTGGGTAGGGTGGTTTATGCCCATAATCCTAGCATTCTGGGATGCTAGGTTGCTTGAGCTCAAGCATTGGAGACCAGCCTGAATAAGAGTGAGACTTCATCTTTACATAACTAGCCAGGCTGCAGCAGGTGTTAGTTTCAGCTACTTGGGAGGCCAAAGCAAGAGAATCACTTGAGCCCAAGAGTTTGGCATAGCACTCTACCAAGGGTGGCAAAGGGAGACTCTCTCTCAAAAAAAAGAGGAAAGTCTGGGTCCAGAAATCAGTGGTATGACAAGTCCTTTTATTATAAGCTCAAATTTGAGAGCAATTGCTCTAAAGCAGTGGTGAATCTTAAAAATTGAATTCAGGGGTCTGCAAATCTGGTGGGAAAAATATGTACTATTATTTTTACTAACATTTAACTGAAAGATAGCATTTTTTTTCTATTGTGAATATAGTCCAAAAAGCACAGTAATATTACCAGTACCAAGGCTTTTTTTTTTAACAGAAACATTTTTATAGAAGTTTGTTTATAAAGCATGGCCGTAAAGTTCATGTACAATTTTAAATTTAAATTGTATATGAACCTTATGGCCATCCTATATATAGTTTGCATATAATACAATTTACCTACTTAAAATGAACAATTTAATAGTTTTTAATAGAGTCCCAGAATTATCCACTGAGCACCTACGATAGTTAATTTTAGGTGTTCACTTGACTGGCCAAAGGGGTGCCCAGATAGCTGGTAAAACATTATTTCTGGGTGTGTCTGCTTCTGGAAGTGATTAGCTGTTGAATTGGTACCGAACAAAGATGTACCCTAACCCTAAGCAACCACTTATCTACCTTCTGTCTTTTTAGAATTGAAGATTCTGAATACTTCATATAAATAGGATTAATAATGGTATTTTGGGAATGGTTTTTCTACTTAGCATAATGTTTTCTAGTTTCACCCATGTTTTTTCAGGAAATTGATAAGTACATTGTTGATTTTTATTGCCAAGTAATATTCCATTGAATGGTTATATCAAATATTATGTGCCCATTCATTAATGGATGCAAATTTGAGTTGTTTCTACATTTTTGGATACTATGAATAATGCTGAAAAGAAAACTCTTATACAAGTTTTTGTATAGACATAAGTTTTTATTAATATTTTTCCTGATTATACCTCTAGGAGTAGAAGTGCTAGATCATATAGTAACTCTATGTTTAGCCATTTGAGAAAGTGCTAGATTATTTTGCAATGTGGCTGTGCTATTTCACATTCCTACCAGTGGTATATGAGGTAAAACTTCTTCACATCTTTGCCAATTATTTTTTGACTTTTTAATTACAATCATCCTATTATGTGTAGTAGTATCTCATTATGGTTTTAATTTGCATTTCCTTGATCACTAATGATGCTTAGTATCGTTTCACAAGCTTATTAGCCACTTGTATATATCTTCTTTGAATAAATCTCTATTCACGTTCTTTGCCCAATTTTTTTCTTTTTTTAATTTTTTTATATATATATATAAAATTAAATCATAGCTGTGTACATTGATGCAATCATGGGGTATAATGTACTGGTTTTATATACAATCTGAAATACTTTCATAAAACTGGTTAACATAGCCTTCACCGCACCCTCTTAGTTATTGTGTTAAGACATTTATATTCTACATTTAGTAAATTTCACATGTAACTTTGTAAGATGCACTGTAGGTGTGGTCCTACCAATAACCCTTCCTCCACCCATCTTCCCCTCTCCCCTCCCCTTCCTTTCCCATTTCCCCATATTCTTGGGCTATAATTGGGTTATAGCTTTCATATGAAAGCTATAAATTGGTTTCATAGTAGGGCTGAGTACATTGGATACTTTTTCTCCCATTCTTGAGATACTTTGCTAAGAAGAATATGTTCCAGCTCCATCCATGTAAACATGAAAGAGGTAAAGTCTCCATCTTTCATTAAGGCTGCATAATATTCTATGGTTTACATATACCACAATTTATTAATCCATTCAAGGATCAATGGGCACTTGGGCTTCTTCCTTGACTTAGCAATTATGAATTGGGCTGCAATAAACATTCTGGTACAAATATCTTTGTTATAAAGTGATTTTTGGTCTTCTGGATATATACCTAGTAGAGGAATTGTAGGATTGAATGGCAGGTCTATTTTTAGATCCCTAAGTGTTCTCCAACCATCTTTCCAAAAGAAATGTATTAGTTTGCATTCCCACCAGCAGTGGGAATTTGTCCTTTCATTATTAAGTTGTGGGAGTTCTATATATACTCTAGATTACAAATAAGCTACTGTATATATAATTTGCAAACATTTTCTCCTATTCCATGGGTTGCATTTTGACTTTTTTTATGTTACCCTTTGAAGCATAAATGTTTTTAGTTTTGTTAGAGTTAATATGCTTGTTTTTCTTTGTTGATTTTGCTTTTGCTTCTGGTATCTTAGCTAAGAAACCATTTCCTAATCTAACATCAGAAAGATATATGCCTATATTTTCTTCTAAAATTTTATAGGATTTTGCTTTACATTTAGATCTTTGATTTTTTTTTTTTTTTTTTGGATACAGATTCTCTGTTCTGTTGGCCAGGCTGAGTGCCATGGTGTCAGCTTTGCTCACAGCAACCTCAAACTCCTG
>NW_003852500.1:6632563-6657925 GCF_000181295.1 Otolemur garnettii
TTGGCCAGGCTGAGTGCCATGGTGTCAGCTTTGCTCACAGCAACCTCAAACTCCTGGGTCAAGCAATCCTCCTGCCTCAGGCTCCACAGTAGCTGTAATGCACAAAACGGAAGAGACCCAACATTCCAATGACTGAGGGTACTGTTTTTTTTTTTTTTTTTTTTTTTTTTTTGGATACAGATTCTCTGTTCTGTTGGCCAGGCTGAGTGCCATGGTGTCAGCTTTGCTCACAGCAACCTCAAACTCCTGGGTCAAGCAATCCTCCTGCCTCAGGCTCCACAGTAGCTGAGACTATGGGTGCCTGCCATAGGGCCTGGCTAATTTTTCTACTGTTGTAGTAGAAAGTAGGGTCTCATTCTTGCTGGGGCTAGTCTAAAACTCCTGAGCTCAAGCAATCTTCCTGCCTCAAGTTCCCAGAGTGCTAGGATTATAGGCATGAGCCACTGGGCCCAGCCTCTTTGGCCTATTTTGAATTAATTTGTTGCATACTGTGTTAGGTAGGGGTCCACATTCATTCTTTTTTCATGTGGATATTCAGTTGTGTCAGTACCATATGTTGAAAAGACCATTATTTCTTTAGTATATTGTTTTAGCATACTTGCTGAGAAAAATAGGTTTCATCTGCATAGGTTTCTGTGTGGCTATACCCACTCACATTTGGCTTCTATTTATGTCTGTCTTGTTCATTTCTATGTCTATCCTTATGTTAGTACCAAACTATCTGGATTATTGTAGCTTTGCAGGAAGTTTTGAAATTGGTAAGTATGAGTCCTTCAACTTTTTTTATCTTTTTCAAAATTGTTTGGCTATCCTGTGTCCCATGCATTTTGATATGAATTTTATAATGAGCTTGTCAATTTCTGCAAAACAAGAGGCTGGAATTTTGATAAGATTCGCATTGAACTCTATTGATTAATTTTTATAGTATTGTCATCTTAACAATAGTAAATCTTGCAATCCATGAAGATAGAATGTCTTTCCATTTTATTAAGGACTTATTTAATTTCTTTCACTAATATTTATTGTTTTCAGGCTATAAGTATGCACATGATTTGTTTAATTTATTCCTAATAATTTTATCCTATTTGATAACCTATTTGATAACCTCCTATTTGATAGTACAATAAAAACTATAATGATGTAATAGAACTGAATAAAGTCAATAAAATTTTTATTAATTTCATTTTCTGATTGTTCATTGCATGTGTGTAGATGTACAATTGACTTCTGTACATTGACATTCTTATGCTTTTTCCTGCAGCCTCGTTGACTCATTAGTTCAAATTTTTAAATGAGATTTATCTTTTTAAAGATGTTTTAGGTTCACAGCAAAAATAGGAGGGAGGTATAGAGGTTTCTCATATACCTTTTGCTTCCACACATGTATAGTCTGCCCCATTTTCAAAATCCTCCACCAGAGCAGTCCATTTGTTATAATTAAAGAACCTACATTGATGCATCATAATCCCTCCATAGTTTATTTTAGAACCCATTGTTGGTATTGTACATTCAGTGGGTTTGAACCAATATATTATGACATGTATCTATCATGACAGTATCATGTGTAGTATTTTCGCTGCCCCAAATGTCCTCTGTTCTCTGTCTATTCATCCTTCTATGCCACCCTCTAACCCCTGGTAACCACTGATCTTTTCTCCATCTCCATAGTTTTGCCTGTGCAAGAGTGTCATTATATAGCTTTTTGAAACTGGTATCTTTCACTTAGTAATAAGAATTATGTTTCTTCTGTGTCTTTTCATGGACTGATGGCTCATTTCTTTTTAGTGCAAGATAATAGTCCTTGTCTGGAAGTATCACAGTTTATTTGTCCACACACCTACTAAAGGATATTGTGGTTGTTCACAAGTTTGAAAAATTATAAATAAACCTGCTGTAACATCTGCATAGGTTTCTGTGTGGCTAAACCCACTGACATTTGGCTTCCATTTACATGGAATACTTTTTTCTACCCCTTTACTTTGCATTTGTGTGAGTCCTTCAGGTTAGATGTATTCCTTGGAGACCGCATGTACTTGAGTTGTGTTTCTTCATCCATTCATCCAGTCTGTGTCTTTGTAGTGGAGCATTAAGACAATTCATATTCAGTGTTAGTATTGGGATACTGTTCTGTCCATCATGTTGGAGGTTACTTAGCTGTTGTTGATTTTTTTCCCCCTCTCACGCTATTGTTTTATGAGCATCATGAACATCATGAGCTTTAACTTTCAGGTCTTTCTACACTAGTTGGTGTCTATACTGCTGAGCAGTCCTGAGTGTTTCCTGTAGTGCAGGTCTACTAGTGAAAGATTCCCTTAGTGTTTGCTTGTCTGGAAAAGTGCTTCCTCATCATTTTGGAAACTACATTTTGCAGAATACAAAATTATTGGCTGGCATTTGCTCTGTTTAAGAGGACTAAAAATGGGGATCCAATCCTTTCTGGTTTGTGATTCCTCTTTTCTGACTGGCTTCTCTTTATTGTAGGTCAGTTGCGGCTTTCATCTCGCTATTTGTAGGATTTTCTCCTTCATTTTGACTTTGGCTAAGTTGATGACTATGTGTCTCATAGACTTCCTGTTTTTACAAGTCTTCCTGGTGTTTGATGGCCATCTTGTATCTGGATATCTGAATCTTCAGTGATACCAGGAAATTTTTCCTCAAAAACTCCCTTGAACATATTTTCCATACTTTCTGCTTTATCTTCCACTCCCACCAGGATACCTATAAATCATACTGGGTGGTTGATATAGTGGTTTGCTTCACATTGTCTCAGAGTGATTGTTTATTCTTTGCTTATTTTTCTGCCTCTTCCACTGACTGGGCTGATTTGAGAGCCTTGTGTTCAAGTTCTGAGAGTCTTTCTTCTGCTTGGTCTAGTCTGTTGCTGAAACTTTCTGATGTATCTCAAAGTTCCCTAAACGTCTTTTTCATTCCTGTAAGTTCTATTGTATCTTTTATTACTTTTTACTAGTACATCACTAACTTTTTCACTTTTTCCATTGATATCCTGAAATATTTTTTTGGCTTGTGTTGGTTTTCCACTTTCTCTTCAATCTCATGCATCTTATTTGCCATCTGTAGTTTGAATTTCATTTCTGACATTTTGACAATTTCCTTTTGGTTAGGGTCCATTTCTGTAGATCCATTTTGATCCCTTGGAGGTGTTGAACTAGCTTGTTTTTTCATGTTGCTGAAGTTCTTTTGCTCGTTTCTTCTTATCTGAAACCTCTTTTCTCAGCTCAGGACAGATAGATTTGTAGGGCACCTGTTCTTTTCTGCTGGGTGATCTCTTACTTAGAAGGAGGAAAGGTGCTAGACGGCACTTTTTTTATCTACTCTGGAAGATTTACTGAGCAGGGGGGATATTGATGCACTGAGAGCCAAGCTGCTCCTGGATGATCATGCAGGGTGATGCATTGTTCTCCTGGCCACTGTTGGAAGTTCTGGTTGGAAGCTGGGCCAGTCCATATGCACAGAGGTGGATGTTGTGGGAGTTTGCTTTTCCCAGGTCTCCTCTCAGTGGTGAGAGTGGCAAGATCAAGGCTATCTAGGTAGTGATCTTGGGTGTCAGGGATATAGGTATTCACTCCAGCTAGGTCCAGGCGTGATGGCAGCCAGTGTCAGATCCCTGGTGGAGTGTTGGACCATAGGGGAAGTTTCTATCAAGTAGCCAGTGGGAGCAATGAGGGTAAGACTACAGCTTCCAATATCAGCATGGAAAGATGGGGGGCTATAGTGTTGGAGAACAGCAGAGAACCCTCTGAGAACCATGGCCATGAGACTAGACAGTAATGGTGGAGCCTGACTGAGGCCCATCAGTGGTACTGGAGTGTTGGAACTGAGGACTGGGGGCCTGACAGCACCACAGGAGCCTTAGGGGCAGAACTGTGGGGCCATATTTCTGGGTAGCTGGGGCTCTCTCCCTGTCTAGGACCCTGTGTCTAGGTCTTAGGGCTTCTCAGGTAGTGTTCATGGCTTCTGTTTGACTCAGATCCCATGTTGGGAGAGGGGTGTGTGAGAGCATCTGGTCACCCTGCTCCCTTCTTAGCCTGGCCAGGGCAATGCAGAAAAGGGCTGCAGAAAAACGAAACCCTATGTAAGCCTGAAGTTCTGGATCTGATAGCTCAGAATGATGTCAGTTGCCACAACCCTGGAATGGGAACCACCAGGTCTCTCCTGTGCCCACTCTCTGGTGCATTGTCACTTCTCAGACTCTAAGCAGCTCCCTGGTCAGTAGTGTTGGGAAACCTCTCACAGCTTGGGTCACAGGGCATGTGGGGGCAGCATGGAGCCCGGTGGTTCTCTCCCTCATCCTTACTCACATGTGGATGCTTCCCTCACATTAGCATCTCTTCCTTCCCTTCCTTTCAATCAGGCTAAATGGATTGCCTGGTCAGATTTTCATTCTCTCTGATTGTCCCTTGTCACTTCTCCAGTGGTTCCCAAAGCTCTTTCCAAGAAGAAGCCTATCTATAGGTGGGCATCCATCCACCTGCAACGTTTCATTCTCTCCTTGAGATCAGTGTTCCTACTTTGGTTTTAATTTGCTTTTTCCCCTCTGGTTTCCTAAGGTGGAAACTTAGGTGAGTAATTTTTAGATATTTCTTTTTTTCTAATATATATGTTCAATATTCAATGCTATACACTTTCTTCTTGGCACTGCTTTTACTGCATTCCACAAAATTTAATAAGTTGTTCTTTCATTTTTATTTTGTTGAAAATATTTTAAACATTTCTCTCAAGATTCATTATTTGACCCATTTGTTATTTAGAAGTGTGTTTTTTAATCCCTAGTTATTAATATTTTGTATTGTGGTATTTTTCTGTTATCTTTCTGATATTTATTTCTAGTAAACTCCCTTGCAGTCAATGTAGACATTGTATAATTTCTATCCATTTGAATTTGTTAAGGTATTTTTGTTACCCGGTATATAATCTATCCTGCTGAATGTTTCATATGAACTTGGTAATAGAATGTATGCTACTTTTTCTAGATGAAACCATTTGTAGATGCCAATTCTATCCGGTTCTTTGAGGGTGTTATTGAGTTCAACCGCATCCTCACTGAACTTCTGCCTGCTGGATCTGTCCATTTATGATAGAGGGGTATTGAGTTCTCCAGCTATGATATTGGATTTCTCTATTTCTCCTTGCAATTCTATAAATTTTTGCCTCATGTAGTTCGATATTCTGTTGCTAGATGCATACACATTAAGAATTGTTATGTCTTTTTGGAGAATTGACCTCTTTATCGTTATGTAATGCCCTTCTTTATCCCTGATAACATCGTTTGCTTTGATGCCTGTTTTGTTTAAAACTAATATAGTGGCTCCTGCCTTCTTTTGATTATTATAGGTAGGTTAAATTTTCCTCAATTCACTTACTATCATTGTCTATACTTAAAGTGGGTTTCTTGTGGATAATGTATAATTGGGTCTTAATTTTTGATGCATCCTGACTGCTATGGTTTGAGTGTTTGTGTCCCCTCCAAAATTCATGCTGGCACTTAATCTTAAGGGCAACAGTATTAAAAGGTGGGGCTTTTAGGAAGTGACTGGGCTGTGAAAGCTCTGCCTGCATGAATGGATTAATTCCCATATAACTGGCACATGGTAAGGGAAGCTAATAAGGCCCCCTTTGTTCTTCATTCCCTTCCACTACATGAGGGCACAGCATTTGTCCCCTATGGAGGAGGTAGCAACAAGACATCATTTTGGAAGCAGAGGCTAGTCCTTCATCAGACGTCATACCTACTACTCACTCCCTTGATCTTGGGTTCTCAGCCTACAGACTTGTGAAAAATATATTTTTCTATTCTTTATAAATTAACTGGTCTCAGTTATTTTATTATAGCAGCAGTACTGGACTAAGACACTGACAATCTCTGCCTTTTAATTAGTACTTGAAGTTCAAGGTGATTATTGATACATTGGATGACATCTGCCATACTATTGTTTTCTAATAGTTGCCCTTAGTCTTCATTTCTCCTTTTTTGTCTTCCGTACTTTTTGTTATTTTTACTATACATATGAGATATTTTAATTTTCTCTCCTTTTTTTTTAGCATAAGTTACACTTGTTTTAGTGTTTTTAGTGGTTGCCCTAGAACTTGCCATAAATATTTACAACCAATCTGAGTCTACTTTCAAATAACATTATAATACTTCATGAGTAGTATATGTACCTTATAATAAAAAATTCTTAATTTCTTCCTCATGTCCCTTATATTATTGTCATTTATTTCACTTATATACAAACATATATATGATATCAGTATATATGTGATATATTCACAAATTGAATACATTGTGGTTATTACTATTTTGATAAAACTATTATTTATTAGATCAATTAAGAATAAGACCCTTTTTTTGATGCTCTTTCTTTATGTAGATCTAAGTTTCTGGCCTGTATTATTTTTCTTCTCTCTATAGATCTTCTTTTAACATTTCTTTCAAGGTAGGTCTACTGGCAAGAAATTTTCTAAAGTTTTGTTATCTGAGAAAATTTTTATTTCTTTTTCACTTCTAAAGGGTAAATCCACAGTATACAGAATGCTAGGTTAGTGTCTTTTCTCTCTTAACACTTTAAATATTTCACTTTGTTGTTGTTGTTGTTGTTTACACGGCTTCTGAGAACAGAAGTCAGATAAAATTCTTATATTTTTTTCTTTATAGATCAAGTATTCTCTTTCCCTCTCTGGCTTCCTTAAGAATTTTTTTCTTTATATTTGATTTTCTTTAGTTTGAAAATGATATGCCTACCTATAATTTTTTTGCAGGGGCCATTTATCATGGTTGGTTTTCTCTGTGATTTTTGTATCTGTCTGTTAGTATTTGATTAACTTAGGGAAATTCTTAGTTGTATGGTTTAAAATATTTTTGCTGTTTTTTTTCATCTCATTCTACTCCACCCTTTATGCATATGTTATACTTTTTAATAGTTGTTTCATTGCCCATGAGTACTCGTTTTTTATTTCAATCTTTTTCAAGCTCAAAAATTATTTTCCTCAGCTGTGTCCCGTCTACTAATGAGTCCAGAAAAGGCATTCTGGATTTCCATTGAAGTGTTTTTGATCTCTAACATTTCTTTTAGGTTATGCTTTAGAATTCCCATGTCTTTGCTTACCTTGCCCACCTGTTCCAAGAAATAATGACAAATGTTTTCTGAAAAGATAGAGACAGACAAGTCTCATCAATAAAAGAGAATATATAAAAATACCTAACTCCAAGGAGGAGTCTTATGCTGTCACTTCCTTCTTCTTACTTCTTCTGTGAGTCCCAGGGGATCTTTGCCACCCTGTCAGTATGTCTCAGGCAGAGTTTGAGAAAGCTACAGAGGAGGTTGAATGCTTCAAGACCAGGCTGGTGGATGATGAGGTGTTGTTCATCTCCAGCCACTACAAACCTGTGACTATGAGTGATGTAAATACAGAATGGCCTGGGATGTTGAACTTCAATGAGAAGGCCAAGTGGGATACCTAGAATGACTGAAAGGGACTACCAAGGAAGATGCCAGGAAAGCTGACATCAACCAAGTAGAAGAGCAAGAGAAAAAATACAGAATATAAGATACTGGATTTGGTTGCCAGCCGTGCATTTAACCTAAACTGATACAAAGCCTTGTTTTTTCTAATACTGTGGATAATGTGAAATAATGAAAATAACCAGTTAACCCAGTTCTGCAAGCCTGTTCAGGATATGGCTCCAACATATGAGGGGCTAAAACGATTACTGACCTTCCCCAAGTAGTTTTTACCTGAAGTCAACTAGGAGTGCATTTGTTACATAAAAGAAAAAAAAGAAAAGAAAATTATCTAATTCCATATATTAAGATGAACAATATATTCTACCAAATGAATATTCTAGGACTAAAAATCACATCAACTAAAACATCTTGTTAGATGGACTCCATAACAGTATGAAGATGACAGAGATAAAGATTCAGTAAACCTGAAGATAGATCAGTACAATTTATATAATAAATAAATAATAGAGAAAAAAGAATTTAAAAAGAGGGCAGAGTTTCAGGGATTTATGGAGCAGCAATAAATGTTCTAACATTTATGCTGTCCAAGTTTCATACGAAGAGGAAAGAGAGTATGGTGGAAAAAAATAGAAGCGTTAATAGCTGAAATGTTTCAAATTTAGTAAAGATATAAATGCATAATAAGCTTGGTAAACTATAACCAGGATAAACCAAGAGAAATTCATGCTAAACACAGCACAATAAAACTACTGAAAATGACTAAAAAGATAAAGAAAAAATCTTCAAAGTAAAGTGAAAAAAATTAATAGGCAACAATGATTTGAATGGGGGTAGATTTCTAATCACAAACAGTGAAAACAAAAAGGAAGTGGCACAACAGGTCAAAACTGATGAAAACAAAAAAAGTGTCAACACAAAATTCTACATTCAACCACTCATCTTTCAGGAAGTTAAGATATTCATAGCTGAAGGAAAATTAAGAGAAGTGGTTGCCATCAGATCTGCTCTAAAAGAATTGCTACAGAAAGTTTATTTGATAGAGTAGAAATTTATCAGAGGGAAACCTCAAATATCAAGGAGAGAAAACTTCCAAATTCATTTTGTAAATGATGGCAACCATTATAAAGCAACCCAAAGGTGGTGGGACAGGAACAAGAAATAGGCATATCCTCATGTATGTGTATGTATGTTTATATGTATATATACACACACTCATATACATATATGTGTACATGTATATGTTCTTTCAAACCTTTGGGAGAGATTTGATGTTTAATTTTGTACATGCATTACTTTAATTATAATTGTAATTAAATATAAATAACCTGGTCATAGGTATAAGAAACATCAGCACAAACCCACCAGATGTATTACTCTATGGTAGCCATGCCATTTTCTCCCTCTAAAATCTGTTCATTTCTTAGCAGCTACAGAGCTGTCTCAGAGTATTCAATTTCAGGTCACCTGACCTATCTCATCTCAGCTCTTTTACTGCAATTTCTTCTACATTAGGGCCCTAGTCCACCACCAAAATGGTGTGAGTTCAGAGTTTTTTTCCACATTCAGCCTCAGGAGAACAATCCAATGAGGTTCTCAGAAAAGAATGCACGTTGAGGAAATCCCCTTTGAGCTGACTGTCCATGAACTCCAGTTCTGTCTGTGGTTTCATATTTGCTAAACACCCCAAGTGTATCAGGGGACTCAGAGGGAGAGAGCATTGGGAGTACTCATGGGAGGTCATGAGACCACAAATTGGGAAACTGTGTTGGCTGGTGGTATGGCTGACCTTGGGAAAACATCCACTTTGGGTTGGTAAGAGGGGCTGAGCCATGCAATGCAACCCACTTGGGAGAATTATGATGGACTGAGGGGCAGCATGGAGTTAAAAGTTTGTGGATGTGAAACAATCCCATGACTCTTGCACAACTTCAGATGGAGCCCAGGGTAAAGAAGTCAGAACCACATGGAATGGACCTACAGGCTTAAAAGAGGGAGAATTGGTTGACAGAAGCCTGGTCTCTGTCAAGAACAAGCTGTTTTGAAAAGCAGCCTTAGCTATTTGTCCCAGCCAGATGTCTTTGGATGGACCTCAGCCTTCTCCTTAGCCTATTTCAGAGGCTTATCAGATCATGCAAAATGATTGACATTGTGGATTATTTCTGATAATCTGAAATGTGTAGAGATAGTAGCAGTGGCAGGGAGTGGGGATCTAGTTGGTTGGTAGGACTCTAGTTGAGTCCTACCATCTAGGACTCAATTTCACCAGATTTGGTACCAAAGCCAGCCACTGGGCATTATCCAAGGTACATCAGACATTTCTTTTAGAAAATCCGGCATCTGCTACTCACACAGACATCCCCACAGAGAAGCTGTAAGACAAGTAGATAGCGCCTCTCTAGAAGGGTCTGCTATGAGCCCTGGGCCTTCTGTCCACTGAGCCTCAGGAAGGGGCAGCACAGAGAGCGGCATGGGCAGGGCAAAGCTTCTCTCCAAAGGACCTCTCTTGCCCACACCCTGCAGTGGATGCAAGGCTGTCACATCAGAGCAGTAGATAGGCTAGGACAGAGCAGCAAAGAGCCACAGAGCCAACCACTCTCTTCTCCCTGAAGTATGGACAGATTTGAATATTCTTTATGCCAAAGGACTTCATTTAGGGGAAATTAGCAATGAAAAAGCTGAGGCAGGTCAGAACCTGAAATTGAAAGCACCCCAAGACAGCTTTGTGCTGAATTATAACAGCAGTGCGTAAGCAGCACTCACTGTGAGCAAGGCACTGTTCTGACAAGTGCCTGTACCCTAACCTGTGGTCTTTGTAACTCTCACAGCCACCCTGAGTGGTCCTTATCTGCTAAATAAGAGGACCATGGTGCACAAGGGTTCAACTCCTAAGTGGCAGAGCCAGGATTCAAACATGGACAGGCTTGTCTCAGGGTATGAGCATCTGCCACCCTTCCACAAAGCAGTACCCATCCAGATATGCCAAGGCCCCTCCCCAAATTCTCTGTTGTGTAGAATTATCACATCTCAACTAAAGCAGTGTGGTGGTCTTTGGAGAATAAACTTTTTAAAAATTATGTATTTTTGATGATACCCAAACATACAGATAAAACGTGAGTCCCAAGTAGCATTGAGCATTTTTAAGTCTTGCCTGTGTATGTCTTGCCATCAGGGGACTGCACTGGGAGTTAACATCACAAAGCAGGACACTGAAACCTAGGTGTTCTGAAGAAGATCTCCAATTTTGTGTGGAGTGTAACTCAGGAGAGAGACAAATGCTTGAGTTGAAATACAGAGGCAAACCTACAGTCAGGAGAGCAGAGGGTGCTAGGGCTACAGATACCAGCAGGGCTGAAGTTGGTGGGGGGCTGAAACAGACAGACAATTGGCTAGTAAACCCAGAAATCAAAAGACAAGAATAAGGAGTTACAGATGGAAGAGATGGGTCGTTCTCCAGGCCAGGCTCAGAATGGGCAGTCCTTGCGGACAGCCTTCCTAAGATTTTGTAGTGAGGTAGACATGACCACAGCAAACAGAAACAAAATTAGAATGTTACCTCCTTCTTTTACACATAATCTGCAGCTTTTTTCCCCACTGAGTTGATTCTCCTCAGTGTCTGTCTCTTTGCCTCCCAGTGTCTCTGTCTCTCTACATATCTGTCTATCTGTCTATCCATCCCTTCCTTCACCTCAAGGGTGCAATATAATTTTTGATTCATCACACTATCATCATTGGTCAATTCATGACCCTCTTTTATTTACATTCACACAATTAGTTGGTTATATATTTTTTGTAATGTAATAAACACCCAAGAGACATTATCCAACAGAAAAACTACTACCTTGCCCATAGTCTAATCTATCATTCACCCCATTCTTTCACTTATCTCGTTCAGACTTTGGTGTGCTCTAAGTACTTTATTTTTGTGGGTTTCTTCCTCTGTTAAAAATTGTGTATTTATATATATACAGGGTGGCCATAAGTTGTGTGTGATTTAAAATTAAATATTATGTTAATATACACACATACATATATATACACACATATATAATATATAAATATGCATGCATTCATTATTTTATTTTACAACTGCTTTTTAAGTAAATTCAAGCTGAGTTCATTATTATTATATCATTATTGTCATTATATCATTAATTATTATTACTATCATTAATTTTTTTCTTCTTGTTATAGAAGAAACTAAAATTAAAACTTTTTTGTGGACTAACATTATCATTGGCCCTATGCCCTATTGTTCTTACTGTGTTCAATGTATAAGTTGACCCTATACTTACCCAATTTAACCATCTTCCTGCATCTGGTGTTTTAATCTCTTTTTTTCCCCTTTAATATGACTTTATTTACTCATGTGGAGATAGGAATGTGTGTGTGTATGTGTGTTTGTGTATACGTGTGTGTGTGAACAGCTATGTACAAAAAGAGCACGGGGGATGTACAACATGTAATAAGTTTGGAAATTGTCCCCTCTATCCTTATGACAAGAAACAGCTAAACAAACTACAAACTAACAACTTTTCTTGAATCTATCAGAGAACAAAGGTCACAAGGCAAATTGCCATCCTGGAATCTGAAGGGACTCAAGAATCTAGAGTCATAGCCAAGATCTGCTCACACAGAGCAGAAGCTCCTGGACCCATACACTGGTGGGAACACTGAAATGGCAATTCTGGTGAATTGCTAGAAACAGTGTGGGATAGGGTGAGTGAGAAACTCTTATAGGCACAGTCTTGTGTGTGTGTGTGTGTGTGTGTGTAGTCTCCCACTTTTGTTGACTTTACCTTTCCTAATATCACCATATTTGTATGGTAAAGAACAAGAAAAATTCCCTCCTGCTCTGACAGAGGGAGAGGAAGGGTAACCATTTAGACCTATGCCCAAAGCATTCTCTAAAACAAAGGTCTTCTCCAGGATAATAGACTTTACAAGAGTCTTACCCTATCTGGGAAAAGGACATTTCTCTAATTTTAGTCACTACCCCCCACCCCCCAGCAGCTTTACTATCTTACAAGGAAGAGGGAAGCTAAGAAACACTAGTGAAGGGCCCAGGCCAGGGACAAGCCCACAGATGACTGAAATTTAATCCTAAGATTATGGAATATTCCCCCTTCCCTGCAAAACACACACCTACCACCATACTAACAAGGTTTTATTATAATAACAGCTGAAGGAACTGCAAGGATCACACGCTATTTGTGGAGAAGTTTCTGGGGAATCCCAAGGTCAATAGAAAAGACAAAAACAAAGACACAGATATTAATTAGAAGACTTTGGCACATACAGCTGCAGAGAACATTAAACACAATCCTACTGGATTATCATAAAATCTCACACCCAAGGCCCATGTACCTTAGTTCCTATTACCTAATACAACATGGCCATCTTTCAGGAAAAAATTACAAGGCATACTAAAAGGCAAGAAAACAATCTGAAAAGATAAAGGAATCAGAACCAGACTCAGATATGAAGCAGATTTTGGAATTACTAGACAGAAAATCCAACATAACTATGATTAAAGGCTCCAGCAGAAAACATAGACAAAGAATATTTTCCAGCTCCATAAAGAGGTAATGTAAACATATATGGAAACTCTAAGGCAAGAAATGCTAGAACTCTATTACAATGATGTAGCAGAAGTGAAGAATGCTTTTGTTGGTTTCAGAGAGGCTGAATATGGCTGAGGAACAACAAATCAGTGAGCTCTAAGATAATTTGAACTTCCCACACTGAAATACCGAGAGAGACAAAAATTGAATGCTAAATTCAAGAACTATAGGAAAATGTCAAGCAGTGCAATAAATAAGGACTAGAATATCAGAAGAAAGAGAGAGTGTGGAGGAGAAGATGTATTTAAAGTAACAGTGGTTGAAAATTTTCCAAAATTTCATAGAAACCAACCACAGTCATGTTTTCATTAATTCAAGAATGAAAACACTTTGATTTGGTTCTCCTTCTTAGAACTTCTCTTTTATTTTTTTTTATTAAATCATAACTGTGTACATTGATGCATTTACAGGGTACAGTGTAGTGATTTGATATACAACTTGAAATGCTTGCATCAAACTTATTAACACATCCATCACCTTGCTTACTTATTTGTTGTGGTAAGATTATACTCTTTTCTTAATAGTTTTGAAATGTACTATTGCACTATGCACATTAGGTGAGTTTCACCCCAATACCTTCCCTCCTCTCTGCCTCTCCTCTCCTCGCTCCCTGTTCTTCCCTTCTACTTTCTGGACTATAATTATGTTTTACCATTAGTATGAAAGAATAGGTAATTGTATTTTGATTTCATAGCAGTATTGAGCACATTGGATACTTTTTTCCCATTCTTGAGATACTTTATTAAGAAGAATATTTTCCAGTTTCATCCAGGTAAACATAAAAGATGTGAAGTCTCTATCTTTTTATGGCTGCATAGTATTCCATAGCATACATATACCACAATTTATTAATCCATTTATGGGTCGATGGGCACTTGGGCTGTTTACATGTCTTGGCAATTATGAACTGGGCTGCAATAAACATTCTGGTGTAAATATCTTTGTTGTAAAATGATTTTTGGTCTTCTGGATATATACCTAGTAGAGGAATTACAGAATCAAATGGTAGTCTGATATACTTTTAGTTCCTTGAGTGTTCTTCAAATTTCTTTCCAAAAAGTCCGTATTAGCTTGCATTCCTACTAGCAGTGTAGAAGTGTCCTCTTCCCTCCATATCCATGTCAACATCTGTAGTTTTGGGATTCTGTTATGCAGGCTAATCTTACTGGAGTTAGATGATATCTCAAAGTGGTTTTGATTTGCATTTATCTGATGATTAAAGATGATGAGCATTTTTTTCATGTGTTGGTAAGCCATGCTTTTAAAAAGTGAATTGCCCATTAGAAAGTCATCGTGTCTCATGGTACCTGATTTACATGTGATTCTTTAGAACACATAAACATAAAGGACTAAAATCAAACCCCACTGGTATTTTCTCAACTTGGAGAAGAAACAAAACTACGGTAGTGAATAAAATTTTGTTAGTTTAACATAGTTAGCCTGTGAAATTTTCTAAAAGCTTTGTCATCTGCTGGTGCTTGCTTGCCTGCATTCTTGAACATGTTAGTATTTGATTTTCCCCAGGTAAACATACCATGGGAGCAATTACAGGTTTAATGGATCAATATTTCTTTGTGTTAGCCAATATACATTTCTTCTTCTTTTTTTTTTTTTTTTTTTTGGCCCAGGGCTGTGTTTGAACCCACCACCTCCAGCATATGGGGCCGGCGCCCTACTCCTTTGAGCCACAGGCGCCACCTACCAATACACATTTCTTAACATTCAGTCGTCAAAATTAGTTTGAAAACAACTTATGATGAATGTGCATAAGTGATTATGAATATTTATTTATTTTATTAGATTCTTTTTTGTTAAACCATAAACACATAGATCATGTATACATTAATGTATTTATGAGGTACAATGTGCTGATTTCATATTGAATTAGAAACACTTACATTGCACTGGTTAATATATACCTTTATTATCTTTTTCCTTAAGGCAAAAACATGTATTCTTGTCCTTGAGTGAACTGGTACAACAATGAAATGACATTACTTGGCACGCTTCGTTTAGGGAAATCCAAGAACAAGTTTCTATATAACTCTTACAAGTGGTCTGTAAATGGCAAAGCTACCTGGACCATGATTTCTACTGTCTGGTCCAGAACCATCTGGAGAACATTTTCTCCCTGCCCACTTTTGAAGACAAGTGGGATCCTCTTCCTGTAGGAATCACCTACTTTGCCACTATCCCCTGTGTCATCTTATTCTGAGCATCTCCAATTAATTTTGACTATCTGGGGAAGGACTCTGGGAAAATGAGAGCTGTGTGTGTCACTTACAGCAAGAACCACATTGTATCCTGTATTTATGTCTAATTGATAAAAAAAATGTTGTAAATGCTGCGGTGATCTTGGCAAGTCCTTCTAAATCAGTGGTTCTTGACCTTCCTAACGCTTCGACCCTTTAATACAGTTCCTCATGTTGTGGTGACTCCCAACCATAAAATTATTTTCATTGCTACTTCATAACTGTAATTTTGCTATTGTTACAAATTGTAAGGTAAATATGTGATATGCAGGATGTATTTAGGTGACCCCTGTGAAAGGGTCGTTTGACTCCCAATGGGGTCTTGACCCACAGATTGAGAACCGCTGCTCTAAATAAAACTTGTGCCTGGGTTTGCACCAATATGTTGATGAGAAATGCCATTGAGACTATGACCAGCTTTTATGTTTATTACCAGGAATTGCGAATAAGATATTCTCTCAAGATGCCCATTCTCTTACAGAAACTTCAAATCCTCACTTCTCAGGTAGAGAAACAAATACTTTGCCTAAGGAAATGCAAGGTGCAGTGCATACCCACATCAATAGCTGGATCAAGAGGAAACATTAAGCATCCAGATGGTCCCATCCCTGCCCTCATGAAGATCACAACTGGTGCAAAAATTGAGGCACATTTTAGGAAAAAATCCAAGGGATGCATGAAACAGATTTCAGCCAAACAAACAGTTCATGGATTGAGAAATTAAAAGGGCATTATGAACATAGGCTGGATTAATTCAAGGCAAGCCATGTAATATAGGAGGAGAAGATTTGAAATAAAAATGTAGTGACCTGCTAAGAGAGATAAAAGGAAACCAATTGCCAACAGTTACAAGTTGGAGTCTTGATTACAAACTAGAAAGTTTTTACCACTTTGCTTAGTACCTGGGACACAATTAGTGTTCAGTAAGTCACTTGCCGGTTTCATTAATTCAGCTCATCATTTTGGAACACATAGAGCCACCCACCCTTTACGTGATTGTTTGTCATCTGTCACAGCAACTTTGTGCGTATCATTTCAGCCTTATGTTAGAGTGTAGGCAGCCAGAAGGCAGGGCTTGGGTCTTGCCCATCTATTGACCTGAAGTGGTGTTCTCCTTAGTGGAGAGCTACTGCTCTTATGATGACTTGCAAAGGGACATCCACAATCACAAATGTCACCAGATGGGGGACTTTTGAATTCTAATTCTGAATAATCAATCTGGCTAATCAATCTTTTGAGGTAGCTGATTGGATTAATTCATAAACATAAAATACTTGTGATTTTGGGTGGTTGGAACAACAATCTTTTGTTGTTTCAGTCACAGGATACTTGCATCATTGCTTACTATGTAAAATAAAAACCACAGTCTGAGAAAATGGGTTATTCCAGTGGGTTGCATTCATTTTAAGTAATAATTCATCATTATAAAATTAAACTTTAGGGGAAATGTCATTGTAATCACAAAAATTAATATACTTTGTGCATGAACTATATGCCATGGGTACTATAATAAGTCTTTTTTAAATTTATAAGTATTTATAATTTTTTTAAGAGATAGGATCTTTCTCTGTCAGCTAGGCTGACGTGCAGTAGCACAATTATAACTCACTGCAGCCTCCAACTTCTGGGTTCAAGAGATCCTTCCACCTCAGCCTCCTGAGTAGCAATAGGTCTTTTTATTAATTAAATTCATCTTTGCAACAGAAAGGAACGAAATAGGGTACTATTGTCATTCCCAACTTACAGGAGAGGAAACCATAAGGCAAAGTGAAATGACCTGGCTTGCCCTATGACCCCCAGAGAGTGGTCTGCTATGCAGTTGTGATGCAAACATGGGCAGTCTCACTCTGAGCCTGCACTGATGGTCATTATGTGCTTCTCACTCCTCCTTGGGCCAAGGGTGTTAGCCAGGGTTTTCCAGAGATGAGAAATTGATGTCATGTGTTTGTGTGTGTGTGCATTTACATATTCTTACTATAAGGAATTAGCTCATGCAATTATGGAGACTGACAAATCCCAAGTCTGCAGTGTGGGCTATCAGCCTGGAGACTCAGGAGAGCCAACGATGTAGGTGAAGCCCAGAGACTGTCTACTGATCAATTCCTGCTTGCG
Source organism: Otolemur garnettii (assembly GCF_000181295.1). NCBI lineage: Eukaryota > Metazoa > Chordata > Mammalia > Primates > Galagidae > Otolemur > Otolemur garnettii. The sequence goes on from NW_003852500.1 coordinate 6,650,033, forward strand.
TGGGAATGCCAATTTTTGATCTATTCAGATTTCAGCTGATTAGGTGAGAGCAACCCATATTATGGAGGGCAGTGTGCTGTATCCAGAGTTCGCAGATTTAAATGTTAATCTCATCCCAAAACACCCTCCAAGTTGACACATAAAGTTGATCATCACACCAGGTCACAGTAGAAAAGGGATCACCCAGGTAGTTCAAATTCTATTCAGTAGAAAGCATTTCATTGTATGCAGAGATCCAGAAGAACCTTCTGAAACAGAATTTGGTGCACCATAGGCTGGTCCATGAAGCAGACCTCATTGTTGTTTTCCTTACTCCAAGTCCCCTCAGTCTAACTGTCTACACTGAATGCTTTTATTACCTTTATTTCTTCTAAAATGCTTGCTTTTCTGTGCTGGACTCCCAAGGCCATTTGGATTCATGGTCTCTAAACTCTCTGATCTCTTATCAATAGTAAAAACAAACAAACAAACACTATCCCCAAACAAACAAACAGAGTATTTGGAACAAATACCCCTAACATTTGTAAATTTATAAATTATACCCCAACATAAAGCATATATAAAATAGGAAATAATGAGGTAAGAGACAGTTATTTTTAATGTCTTGTGATAGCTATTTCTCAAGGCCAACACATACTTGGTTGAAAGTTCATTGCTAATGACAACATATTTTAATCATATTTTAAATCCACATCTTGATGAATTTTTGGCTAACTTTGCGCCACTTAGAATTGTGTCTTTATGGTTCTGTTTCCTAATATGGCCCATAATGATCTCTTCTGAGAAGTATAAGAAATGTCAGCTCTGACATTTTCTTGTTTCTTGCTTGGTATCTTCCATCCACAGAGTTTTAATCCTTGTAAGCATCAATTTGTTTAAAACCAGATAATTTGGTATATAATTTTATTTGCCAGGAAAAATTGTAAAAGACTTTGAAATGGGCAAGAAAAAATTATTGAGTGTCTTGCTTCATGCAAGTCTTCGTTATCCTTGTGTTATTTTACAACTCTGTGTGTTGTAAAAAGCTGGTAAACTTACAAAGGGTTCTATTCTACAGAAATGCAAAATGGTTATGTCCAGTGAAATGTAGTTTATTATTGCCCTGAGGACAAAGCCTGCATCTAATTGGAAATTCATTTCAGCCACATTTTCTGATGGCCTATATATGTGTGTTCTTTGAATGCTCCTTTGAACCAGTTCTAACATCTCATGGATAGGCCTCATTAACTTAGGAGTTAAGGAAAATTTTTGATAAGTGTTTATTTTATACTTGCATTAGCATAATGAGATTATCCTATAAAAAATATCTTTTAACATTCTGACCCATGTGCATGTAAGGCCAGCATGAGATCACTGCTGTGAGCACATGAACAATGGGAGCATCGGCACCACACTCTGCTCAGTATGGAGCACCCTCCTCAGTGTGGAGACCCTGTGGCTTTCCTCAGAAGGCCCAAATATGCCAGATGTGGCATGTGACACGTTACTGTCCTTATACTGAGAGAAGATGCCATGCCAATCCATAAAATATCAGTCAACTTTTATTTCTGTCTTTAAAAAAATACAGAATTTTATTTCTTTTAGTGGATCCTCATGTGTACTCTCCCCTGGAGAGCACTGCACTAGAACAGGGATCCCAGGATTCTTTCCTGTAAGCATCTTCAGAGTAAATATTTTTACAAGACCCATTAATAGGTAGCCCTGGATCTGTCCTTGATTTCAAGATCATGTGGCTTGTAGGCCAAGGTTCTGAGGAAGGATGGAGAGACACTGAAGACACAGAAGTGTGAAGTGAAAATCTGCCTTCAGAGTTGGATCGTTAGAGTTCTTCCTGTGTCCCAGGGTTGTGGGGGAAGGTCTACAAGGCTTTCAAATTATTTGGTGCTGTGGTTTGACATCCATGCCATAAATTGTAACCATTCACACAAGATACTTGTGTGACAGTTATGATCAGTGATAACATAAAAAATAGCCTAATGCATTTCTATATTTAGCCTCCCCAAGCCAGGGAGACCTCTCTGTGTCCAACAAAATCTAAATAAGAGCCTGTCTTACAAAAAGTCAAGAAACCTCAGCAAATATCGCAAATGATAAGAAAGGCAGAGGAGGAGAGGGGGTAAACGTAACCAAGGCTAGATTTTTGATCTGTGCAAGATGAAATAGACTTTGCTCTTCTTGCTCCTCTTGGCCAAGCACAACTATAAAGCCCAAAGAAACAACCAAATGAGACTCTGAGAGTTGGAAGTAGAAAGCAAGTTGGTTTGGGGCCTGGTCCTGGGGGAGCAGCACAGCATGGGGTGTCCTGCATTCCTGACCAGCAGAAGAAGGCCACCCAGACCCATAGATCACTCATCCCTCTCCAGTATCTAATGGAAGTCCCTCTAGCAACATTAGGTAAGAGTGATGCTATTCTCAAGGAAAACTGATTTGGATACTATTGGAGATCAGCGGCCAGGGAAGTTCCTCTCCTTCCTGCCAGGCCTGAGGCTCTCCTTTCCAGCAGAGATGCGTGGCTGCTAGAGGGCAAAGGCGTGTGAGGGACCTGCCTCAGTAGACTCCTTCCCCACTCAGAGACACCCAGTGGACAGATTGAGCTAAAGAAAGGTACACAGGCATGGCAAGCATCCATCTCAGGAAGACTGAGAGCCTGAGACTCTCAAATCCTCCCCTCCCCACTGGAGACAACAGGCCAGGTGGGCACTGGACCCAGACATTTCCACTTTTTCAAACAGCATCTACAGAGACTAGCAGGAGCCCTTAGGGCACAGGTAACCAAGCAGACCAAAAAAACCCAAAAAAACAAAAAAACAAAGAACACTCGTGGACTTTGAAAATTAAACTGCCTTTGGAACCACAGCACCCTAAAGAAGGCTAGGGCCTGGGTGCTAACCTAAACAGCATGCCTGCCTTCTAAAAAAAAAAAAAAAAAAAAAAATTAACTAGAACCCAGAGTCTCTTAACATAATAGATATAATTCCAGAAAACATTAAAAAAATCACTCATATATTAAAAGCCAAAAAACAATTACAGCTTGAATGAGAAAAGAAATCTTAGGCTGAGATGACTTAGATGCTCTGGAATTATCTAACAATAATTTTAAAGCTCTGATTACAAAATGCTTCAATAATCAGTAACAAATTCTCTTGAAACAAAAGAAACACTGTGCAATCTCAATAAAAAACTAGAAGTTGTAAAATGATATAACTTTTTATAAGGTACCAAATTGAATTTATAGCTTTCCATGAAATTTATAATATGTGAATAATATATTTCTATATTATAAAAATATATAAATAGAAAATTTTAATAACAGAAATCTAAAAGATAGCTTGTGGAATGGGCTGAATAGTAGAATGAAGATGGCAAAGTAAAAAAAAAAAATCAATGAATTTGAGAACAGAATGATAGAATTTACCTAATCTGAATAGGAAAGAGAAAATAGATTGGAAAAAAATGAATAGAACCTTAGGGACCTATGGGACAATAATTAAAGATCCCGAATTTATATCACTAAAGTGCAAAAAGGAGAGAGGAGGCTTGAAAAAGTGTTTGAAGAAATAATGGCTGAAAATGTGCCAACCTTGGTGAAGACACAAAGTTACAGATCCAAGAATCTGTGCAAACACAAAACAAGATAAACTCACAGAAATCTATGCCAAGATATGTCATACTTAGACTTTCAAAAACTAAACATAAAGAAAAAAATCTCGAAGACAGCCAGAAGCAAACAACCAATTTCACCAATTGAAATGACAGAATATAGATGAAAAGGCAAAATATTTTCCATGTCTTTAAAGAAAAGAAATATCCACCATAAATTTGGTATTAGCAAAACCATCCTTCAGGAATAAAGAGTAAATGCAGCATTCTTACATGGAGAAAAGCTAAAGGAGTTTTTTCTTAGCAGACCTAATTGTAAAGCCTGGCTAAAGAAAGTTATTTAAACAGAAAGAAAAATATTTAAAAAATAAATCTTGATACATCAGGAAGGAAGAAGAAATGACAGAAAAAGTAAGAATATGTATATGTATATATAATATGGGTATTTATATAATAAAATAGAATTTTTTTCTTATGATTTTCATAAATCACATTTGAGGATGAAACAAAAATTATAAGTCACCATCTGATACCTAAGTGATGGTGAAAGATAAAGAAACCTAAATGGAAGTGAGGTTTCCACATTTTATTTGAATTGGTAAGATTCACATAAATATAATTCCCAGAGAAAGAACTACAAAAACTACACAAAGATACACTGACAATTGGTATGGATAATTCAAGATGGAATCCTAAAAAGTATTCAAGTGATCCACAGAAAGGCAAGAAAAGGGAAATAAAAACCCGAGGAAATGAATAGAAAACAAAAGACAAAATGGCAGAACTATGGGTTACCCTATCAATAATCATCTGAGTTATAAATGGTCTAAATACATCAATCAAATGGCAGTTCACCATAATGAACCATAAAACATCACACAAGTATGTGCTACTTGAAAAAACACTCGCTCGAAATTTGGCTTGGCACCTGTTGCTCAGTGGTTAGGGCACTGGCAACATGCACCAGGGCTACTGGGTTTGAATCCGGCCAGGGCCTGCTAAATAACAATGACAACAATAACAACAACAACAAAAAGAATAACCTGTCATTGTGGTGGGCACCTGTATTCCCAGGTACTTGGAGGCTGAGGCAAGGGAATCACTTAAGCCCAAGAATTTGAGGATACTGTAAGCTGTAATGCCACAGTGCTCTACTGAGGGCGACACGACATAGTGAGACTTTGTCTCAAAAAAAAAAAAAAAAAAGATTCAATAACATAGGTAGGTTGAAAATAATAGATAAGAAGGTGGCCAACTGGTAGCAACCCTTGTCAGAGGCTCCTGAGCAAATGAAGAAAAACTGGATGGAATCAGATTCTATGAAGCCAACGATGGGCAGCTGAGTCAAGAAAGAAGTTCGGCAAGCTGTACCTCCAAGGAAGAACATTCAAGAAAATAAATTACAGGTACAAAGCCTATTGACTAGAGGACAGGAGACACCTCCCCCAAGCAGGAGGCCTGCCTCAGGCTATGTGCAAATGAGCAGGGAACAAAAGACCTCTCATTTTACCTTGCTGGAGAGAGCTGCTAAACTCCAGGTCTCTTTCTCCAGGGAGGTCCCACTTATAAACATAGACACCACCCCACAAGGCATAAAATTGAGCAGATATATTTTTCCCCACAAGATCAAACTCCCAGTCCACCTTTCCCCCTTGCATGGTGGTCTGAAGTTCTGCCCCTGCAGAGCACAGAGTGTTTGGTTTGTTCTAAGAGACCTGGGCATAGTGTGGACCACCAACCATCAGGATGAAATCTGTGACTAAAAGGGAAGAAAGAGGGTGTGGGAAGAAAGGGACACTCGGTGGGAGGAGGAGCAGTCCCCTGGTTATGACTATGCTGGGCCAGTGGTAACGTTAACCCTTGATTTGGGCTGTGTCTGGTGGGACAGGGTGCAGAACCCCCTGGCTCTGACAGCACCCACAGCAGGAGAGTGGTTGCCCCATGTGGACAGCAACCTGAGAGCAAAGGTATGGTCTCCTGATTCCAACAGAACTCTCAAGCAGTGGTGTGAACCAAGCCCTGAGGGCCAGGGCATACTCTATTGCCTCCAGCAGGGCTGGTGAGCAGAGGCTTACCAGGTGAGGACTGAGACCTGCCAGCAGAGTGTGGTGCCCTGACTCTAACAGAGCCTATGAACAGAGGCTTGCCAGGACTGAGACTGGCAGGCAGGGCGTGGTCCCTTGACTTGAACTGGTCTGACAAGCAGAGGCTAGCTATGTGTAGATTGAGATTAGAGGGCAGGCCCGGAGCTCTGACTCCAACAGAGCCTGCAAACAGAGGCTTGCCAGGCAGGAGACTGAGCCTGGCAAGAGGAGGCATGGTCCCCTGACTCCAACTGGTTTGGCAGGCACTACTCCAGACCCTACTCCACAGGCCAGCTGTATGTGGACTGAGACTGATGGGTGGGGGTGTTGCCCCTGGCTCCATCTGGGCCTGTGAGCAAAGAAGCAGACAATAGTGTGGACTGAGTCTGGCAGGTGGAAGTGTGGATCCCTAGCTCCAGTTGTGCTTTGCATTCCTTTGCTTTGAATTGTCCTTGAATCCCTCTCTGTTGGGCAGGGATTGCACTGCCAGAGACAATTTGGTTGGAACCCGTGTCTGGGGCTGTCTACTCTGGGACATTCTGAGGTTGACCTTTGAAGTTCTGTAATGGAAAAGAACTGAAGGGTGGGGGCTGGGCAACACAGCTGTTTGTATCTCTTCACAGTTGAGCTTTAAATCTAATAGGGTGGTTTCTTAGGATAGGATAGAGGTTGGCTGACATCAAAACAGAGCTAGCCTGCACTATCTCACCAAGCAGGTCCTCGGAGTCTCCAGCCAAAAGTCTGAAAGGGGCCTTTGTAAGGTTGTAGGAGATAAGCCACAATTACAAAGCCTAGAGCTTTGGTATGGGGCTATGTCTACTACCTGGGAACCCCAATTCAATCACCCTACCACTTCTAATAACCAAATAGTAAAAAATAAACATGATGCGGTCCCAACAGAAGAACTCTGGCATCATGAATAACCAGAGTAGATTAACCTCCCCCAAGAAATGACAAAGGAGATACAACTGAAGATGCCATGCATAGACAAATGACAGCAATGTCAGAAACTGAATTCAGAATATGGATTGCGAATAAGATAAATAGAATGGAAGAAAAGATGGAAATTGAATTCCAAAGAGTAGTTTTAAAGTTGTCTCAAGAAATTAATGAATTCAAGCCCAAGTCACCAAAGATATGGACATAATGAGAAAAGAGATAGCAGAGCTCAAGGAAATGAAAGTTATTTGAGGAACTCCAAAATACAGTAGAATCCCTCACTAATGGAGTTGACCGAGCAGAAGAAAGGATTTCTGAAACCGAGAAGAAAGCTTATGAATGTTCCCAAACACTCAACGAAGTAGACAAATGGAAAGCAAAGACTGATCATTCCCTGAGAGAGTTGTGGGATCACTCCAAAAGATCAAACATTTGTCTTATAGGAATTCCAAAGGAGAAGAGGATGGTCCTAAAGGTACAGATGCTCTACTCCAAGAGATTTTCGAGAATTTCCCAAACATTGCAAGAGATTCAGAACTTCAGATAGCAGATAGTTTCAGAACCCCAGCAAGACTCAATCCAAATAAAGCATCTTCTAGACACATTGTGATTAACCTTGTCAAAGTTAAGATGAAGAAGAAAATTCTGCAAGCAGCCAGACATAAGAAAAGCATCACCTACAAAGGGAGAAATATTGGAATAACTGCAGATCTCTCAGCTGAAGCATTTCAAGCCAGAAGAAGATGGTCATCAACCTTCAATCTCTTAAAAAAAACACAAAAAACAAACAAAAAAAAACTTCCAGCCCAGGATCTTCTATCCAGCTAAACTGAGTTTCATTTGCAATGGAGAAATCTAATACTTTAATGACATAGACATGTTGAAGAATTTTGCCATAACTAAACCAGCTCTCCTGGATATTCTCAGACCCATCCTCCACAATGACCAGTGCAATGCCCTACCTCCAAAGTAAACTCACCTAGAAATTTTTTGAACAAAATCCAACTTCCATAGTGGTAAAAGGATTAAAAATGTCCACTGGACATCCAAAAATCATGGCACCCAAAACACAACCAAGCTTATCAATTAATGTGAATATTTTAAATTGTCCTCTAAAGAGGCACAGGCTGGCTGACTGGATACATAAACTCAGACCAGATATCTGCTGTATACAAGAATCTCACCTTACCTTAAAGGATAAAAATAGACTCAGGGTGAAGGAATGGATTTGTATAATACAGGCAAATGGAAACCAGAAAAAAGCAGGGGT
>NW_003852500.1:6658018-6659350 GCF_000181295.1 Otolemur garnettii
AATTTTGGATAGATCTTCCAAGAAGACACTAAACAAAGAAATATTAGACTTAAACCTGACCCTAGAACAAATGACAAATGGACTTTATAGACCTCTACAGAACATTTCACCCTAATAAAACTGAATATACATTCTTCTCATCAGCCCATGAGTCATCCTCCAAAACAGACTGTATCCTAGGACACAAGTCTAACTTTGGCAAATTTAAAAGTATAGAAATTATTCTTTGTATCTTTTCAGACCACCATGGAATAAAAAGTTGAACTCAACAGCAATGGGAATCTCCATACTCAAAAAAAGTCATGGAAGCTAAATAAACTTAGGCTGCCTGATAGCTAGTTCAAAGACAATATTAAGAAGGAAATCACCAAATTTTTGGAACTAAATAAAAACAAAGACACAAATTATCAAAACCTGTGAGATACTGCAAAGGCAGTCCTAAGAGGGAAATTTATAGCATTGGAAGCCTTCATAGAGAAAACAGAAAGACAGAAAGCCAACAACTTAACAGATCATCTTAGGCAAATGGAAAAGGAAGAACATTTCAACCCCAAACCCAGCAGAAGAAAAGCAATAACCAGAATTAGTGCAGAATTAAATGAAATTGAAAACAAAAGGATCATTCAGAAGATCAACAAAAAAAGTTGGTTTTTGAAAAGACTAACGAAATTGACAAATCTTTGGCCAACCTAACCAGAAATAGAAAAGTAAAATCTCTGATGTTGTCTATCAGAAATGATAAAGGAGAAATAACAATGGACACTTCATAAATTCAAAAAATCCTCAATGATTACTACAAAAATCTCTATTCCCAGAAATATGAAAATCTGAAGGAAATGGACCAATACCTGGAATCCCGCCACCTTCCTAGACTCAACCAGAAAGAATTAGAAATCTTAAATAGACCTATATCAACCACTGAAATAGCATAATCAATATGAAATCTCCCTAAATAAAAAAGTCCAGGACTAGATGGTTTCACATCCGAATTCTATCAAACATTTCAAGAGGAACTAGTACTTATATTATACAACATTTTCCAAAATACATAAAAGGAAGGAATACTTCCTAACACATTCTATGAAGCAAATATCACCCTGATACCCAAACCAGGAAAGGATCCAACATAGAAAGAAAATTATAGACCAATATCATCAATGAATATTGATGCAAAAATATTCAGTAAGATCTTAGCAAACAGAATTCAATAACACATTCAAAAAATTATACACCATGATCAAGTTGGTTTTATTCCAGGGTTATAGGGTTGGTTCAACATATGCAAATCTATAAATATAATACATCACATCAATAAAAGAAAAAACAAAGACC
>NW_003852500.1:6660801-6727424 GCF_000181295.1 Otolemur garnettii
AATATTTATTGGAGCCAAATTCATAATAGCCAAGACATGGAAACAGCCCAAATGCCCATTGACCCATGAATGGATTAACAAATTGTGGTATATGTACACCATGGAATACTATGCATCCATAAAAAAGATGGAGACTTCACATCTTTTATGTTTACCTGGATGGAGCTGGAACATATTCTTCTTAGTAAAGTATCCCAAGAATAGAAAATAGCGTATCCAATGTACTTGATGCTACTATGAAATCAATATATAACCACCTACACACTCATATGAATGGCAAAACATAACTATAGTCCATAAATTAGAAGGGAATAGGAAAGAGAGGGGTAGGGAGAGGGGATATGGGAGAAGGGAGAAGGGAAGGTATTCAGGGGGACCTCAGCTAATGTGCATGATGCAATGGTACATTTCAAAACTATGAAGAAATAAGTATAATTGTGATGGATGTGTTACTTGGTTCAATGTAAACATTTCACATTGTATATCGAAGCAGTACCCTCAACCCATAAATGCATCAATGTACAAAATAAATAAACAAATAAATATAAAAAATAAAATAAAGAAAGAAAGAAATTGTACCTAATCAAGTCAAAAAGTTTTTGCAAAACAAACAAACAAACAAACAAAAAACATAAAGACTGGAATGTTTCTTGCAGCACCATTTATGCTTGGAAAACTATGGACTCAGCCTAGGGACCCATCAGTTGAATGGATAAAGAACATGTGGTATACTACATGCACATACCATGTGGTACTCTTCAGGCATAAAAAGAAATGAAATAATGTCATTGGTGGAAACTTTGATTGAAGTGGGGAACATTATCCTGAGCAAAGTATCCAAGGAATGAAAATAAAACACCACGTGTCCTCGCTCATAAGTGTGAGCTAAATGATGGGTACCCAAGGTCATAAAGTGGTGTAGAGGACAGTGGAAGCTAAGAAGGAGGGAGGGTGGGAAGGGGAAAGGGATTACAATTTACACATCTTTTATAATATACACTATGTTGGTCACAGGCACACTAAAAGCCCTGACTTCAACATTATACAATCCATTCATGTAACAATAACACTTGTATCCATTTAATAATTTGAAATAAAGGTTATGAAATAAAAAATGTTTAAAAGTAAAAAAAAGAAGAAGAAAATAATGGGATTAAAAAACACCATACAGATAATTTTTTTTAAAGCAGAAGTAGTTATATTAATATCTAATAAAATAGCCTTAAGAGACAAAGAAAAAAAATTATCAGAGACAAAGAGAAACATCACTTAATGATAAATAATTAGTCCACCAGGAAGGTATGACAATCCTAAATGTGTATGCATTAAAAAATACAGCCCCCAAATATATACATATATATATAACTAATAGAGCTGAAAGGGAAATTAAACAAATTCACACTTAAAGTCAAGTACTTCAACATCTCCCTCTCAGCAAGACAGAAAATCAATAAGCATATGGAAAATCTGAACAACTCAATTGATCAGCAGATCCAATTGACAGTCAGTAGGTTCTGACTAATGACAGAAGAATATACATTTTTTTTTGGAAGGACCTATGAAATGGTCACTAAGATAAATCATATGCTGGACTACAAAACAAACCTCTACAAACTTAAAAGAAATAAAATTATAGAGAGTGTGTCGATGATAATGAAATCAAAATAGAAATAAAGAACAGAAAGACAATAGGAAAAATCTCTAAACATGGAAATGAAACAACACACTTGTAGATAATCATGTGAGTCAAAGAGAATGTCTCAAGGGAAATATAATGCTGATAATTGGACCAAAACGAAAACACAACATAGCAAAGTATGTAGGATGCAGTCAAAGAAGTGGTGAGAGAAAAATTTATAGCATTAAAGTGCTCAATCCTAGAACTGAAGACAATCTCATACCTAATCTCCTATTTTGAGAAACTAACAGAGGAGCCAAATAAGTCCAGAGCAAGTAAAAGGAAGGAAATATAAAAATAAGAACACAAACTGATGAAATTGAAAGAAAAATGAAAGAGAATATCAATAAAACAAAAAGCTGATTCTTCAGGGCTGCACCTGTGGCTCAAAGGGTAGTGTGCCAGCCCCATATGCCAGAGGTGGCGGGTTCAAACCCAGCACTGGCAAAAAAAAAAAAAAATCTGATTCTTCAAAGATATATATAAAATAAATAGATCTTCAGCAATACTGACAAAAACAAAAAGAGAGAGAATGCAAATCGTCAATGTCAGGAAAAAAATTGAGAATATTCTTATAGATCTGCTGTCATTGGAAAGACAGTAAAATAACACTTCAAACACTCTTACATTTGTAAATATGAAGGCTTAAAAGACATGAACGAATTCTTCAAAACCCCAAAACAACCAAAACATGTATAAATTCAAAAGAATTCTACAATCATGATGAAGTTGTATATACCCAAAATGTTTGACATTAAAAAATCAACCAACATCAATAAACTGAAGAGGAAAAGTCAGATGACCATATTAATTGATGGAGATAATTACAGTGTCTGCCTCATTACATAATGTGGCTCAGGCCTGTCATCCCAACACTGTGGGAGGTTGAAGAGGGAGAATTGCTTGAGCTCAGGAGTTCAAGACTTGCCTGAGTGAAAGTGAGACTCCCAACTCATAAAAGAAAAGAAAAACCCAGCTGGAAGCCATGGCAAGTGCCTGTAATCCCAATGGCTTCTGGAGGCTGAGGCAGCAGGATCCCCATAGCCCGAGTCTGAGGTTGTTGTGAGCTATGATGTCATTGCATTCTGCTCAGGGCCTAGGGTGGGACTCTGCCTCGAAACAAACAAACAAACAAACAAAACAAAGCAAGGAAATGAAATAAAAAGGAGAAATTAAAAAAAAATTAAAAGATTGAAAAAAGAAAATCAAATAAGATTATTAACATAGCTTTGCACATAATGAGGACTTTGTAAATATTCATATATGTTAGCCATTATTACTTATCCTTTAGGACAACTCCCATATGGGGCTGGTTATGTTCTCCAGAGAGGGAGGCTTGAATAAAAGAGATATTAAAGAAATGCTTTCATACAGATATCTCTGAGAGGGGAGGGAAAAGTCACCACCGAATTCCGGGTTTGAACTAGCTTGTTAGGGCAGAGAAAAGCACACAGCACAGTGTGGCCCATCTGGCCCATCTGTAGCATATCAGTAAGATGCATAGTGATGCCATCCATCTAGTGTGAAAAAAACCCAGAGCTTCATTGCAGCAGAGGGCATTTCCTGCAGACTGAAAGCAATAGAAGTGGTTATCTTGGCAGTCATTTAACACCAGCCATCTTCTAAGGGATGACATTTATACTGATAGTTGTAAAGCAGATTTTGGGGCCTGGGAGAAAGACCTCACCAGAGAGAGCTGAAACTGTTCAGAGAATTAAAATTACCAAGCACTATGTTGGCACTTAGAGGATGTGCTGAAGCCACGTTTCAGATACTCCGAGGGGTGTTTGGAAATGGGATCAGGGGAGGTGTCGCTGCCAGTAGGAACCGGAGACAGAGAGGAATGCTTTATTTTTGTAAATGCAGACTCAGTTTTACCTAGAGCTAGACTGGCCTTCAGGACTGAAGGTGACACTTGAATTTTGTAATGCAGAATTATGTAGAAAAAATAAAACTGTTTTCCTCTGCTGTCACACCACGACAATCAACACTGACAAGATGTGTGGGGATTTCTCTCCACCAGCAAGCACACAATCAACTCCGCACAGACACCTGCTAGATATCCTCCAATCCAATTCAGTTCTGACACTATCACCCGAAGAGAGGGTCAGATCCCACAGGCTGAGGGACTGTCCCCCCTTCAGAGTCTCAAGTCTAGGCCTCTATCACTTCTCATCAACTGGCATCAGGTTGGGCTTCTCAGGACCTTCTCTTTAGGCTCAATTAATTTGCTAGAGTGGCTCACAAAACTCAGGGAAACACTTAGGTTTACTGATTTATTACAAAGGACATTTTAAAGGATTCAGATAAACAGCTGGATGGAGAGTACAGAAGGCAAGGTCTGGAAAGGTTCTGAGGGCAGAAGCTTTCATTTTCACAGAGTTGGGGTGTGCCACCCTCCCCGGCACATGGATGAATTCCTGTTCACCTTCCCATGGGCCTCCCTGAGCTCAGCTGTCCAGGAGCTCTCCGTATCCCATCTTCCTGGAGACTTATTGATCAGCATGATTGAAACCTGGGCAGCTTGGGTAGAAATGTGAATGGACAAAAAGAGTGTGACCTAATCCTAATAGACCCAGTGGGGGAGCCCAGAAAGGCCTGTCTATTCAGATTCTTCCCGGGATTTCTGGGTTACATTCCTTCCTCCTGGGTATGGGGTCAGATCCCTTTTGAAATGGGGGTCTTATGTCCTTAGGTCCTATAGTCGTATAAGGTGGATCAGGGAATTGTTTATTATCAGCTTCAAGACAGAAAGGTGGGAGAAGATTATAATTTTAGTTTCTATGGCCTGCCTTGGGGAGAAAAAGAGGCAGGTAAAGGGAGGGCAGGAGGAGGTGGGAGAGAGAGAGACATCGATTCTGTTTCCCCGAGGCCTGAAGCAGCCCAACATTATAACAAAAGACTGTCTTTCACCTTTGCTGCTCTGAAGAGGTTCTGAAGCTACTTCAGGAATCAAGGATCAAACAGACAAATAATTTAACAAAAGAAATGTTTATTGTTTTAATTACTTAGGAAATAACAAGGGCTGTGGGAGTTATGAGCTAGGAGTGGCTAAAAGTCAATACGTGGGTGTCATAATAACATGAGAAACTAACCTGGTTCTTTTCCACTTTTCTAATCATCTCTCTGTTTCTTTTTCTTCTTTCTTTCTTTCTTTTCTTTCTTTTTTTTTTTTTTTTGAGACAGAGGCTCAAGCTGTTGCCCTGGGTAGGTGGCATCACAGCTCACAGCCACCTCCAATTTATGGACTCAAATGATTCTCCTGCCTCCCAATCCCGAGTAACTGGGACTACAGGCACCTGCTACAATGCCTAACTATTTTTTGGTTGCAGCCATCATTGTTGTTTGGTGGGCCTGGGTCTGAATTCGAACTCACCAGCTCAGGTGTATGCGGCTGGCACCTTAGCCACTCGAGCCACAGGCGCCGAGCTGACCTCTCTGTTCCTGTTAGCTTCTTTCTCTTTTACAATCTTTCCCAGGGCCAATCAAATTGTTTTCTTAAGTTCATTTTGAGACTTTCCATTGCTAGTATATACAATTCAATTATTTTTTATATTCTGATCTCATATCCTGCAACTTTGATGAGTTTGTCTATTAATTCTAGTAGTTTTTGTATGGAATTCTTGGTATACTTTGTATATAAGATCATGTCATCTGGGAATAGAGATACTTTTACTTCTTCCTTCCCCATCTGGGTGCGTTTTATTTCATTTTCTTGCCTAATTGTCATGGCCAGAACAGCCTTGTTTACTCCCCAAATCATTCACTCTTTCACCATTACGATATGAGCTGTGGTTTTGTACAGGCACCCTGTTTTGGAAAAGGAAACTACTTTTCTATTCTCAGTTTAGACTGTTGAGTGGTTTTTTTTTAGTACTCATGAAAAGATGTTTAGTTATGTCAAATGTTCTTTCATTTGTGCTCAGTGTTTCTTTCATCAATGTGTTTGTTGATATAAAACATGGTTTTTGTTCTTTATTCTATTCTATTATATTGAATTTTCACATATTAAAGATACCTTGCATTTCATGAACAAGTCCCACTTGATCATGGTGTCTAATTCTTTTTATATGTTGCTAGATTTGGCTGTCCAGTATTTTGTTGAGAATTGCTGTGCCTATATTCATAAGAATATATTAGTGTGTATTTTTCTTTTGATGTCTTGGTCTGATTCGAATGCCATGGTAATATTGGCCTCATAGATGAATTGGAAAGTATATATATTTTGGAAGAGTTTGTGAAAGATCATAATTAATTCTTCTTTTCTTTTTTTTTGAGACAGAGCCTCACTCTGTCACCCTCAGTAGTGTTGTGGCATCACAGCGCACAGCAACCTCCAACTCATGGGCTTAAGTGATTCTCTTGCTTCAGCCTCCTGAGTAGCTGGGACTACAGGTGCCCTCCACAACACCCGGCTATTTTTTGTTGCAGTTGCCACTGTTGTTTTAGCTGCCCAGAGCCAGGTTTCAACGCACCACCCTCAGTATATGGGGCTGGCGCCCTACCCACTGAGCCATAGGCACTGCCCCATGATTAATTCTTTAGATGTTTGGTAAAGCTCCCTAGTTAAAACGTTTTGTTCTTGTCTTTTCTTTGGGGAAAATTAATTGTGAATTCCATCTCTTTATATGTTAAGGAGCTATTTAGATATTCTGTTTCTTCTTGAGTCATTTTCAGTAGTGTGTATCTTGCTGAGATGTTACTATTTTATCAAGGTTAACTAATTCATTGGTATAGAGTTATCATAGTCTAATCTTTGTAGCTTTTAAAAATTTCCATGTGACTGGTAATGTTCTCTCTTTCATCCCTGATATTTGGCAACTTGAGCCTTATTTATTTATTTATTTAAACTTAATTTTTATTACATCAAAACTGTATGCATTTATGGGGTACAACATGATGATTTGATATATGGTGTGGAAAGCTTAAATCAAACTAATTAACATAACCATTACCTCACTTACTTATTTTTGTGGAAGACATAATATGCTCTTAATTGTTTTGAAATGTACATTTGCATTGTGTACATTAGGTGAGAGCTTGCCAAATACCCTCCCTCCACTTGCCTCCCCCATCCCCTTCCCTCTGTCTCTTCTTACTTCTTTTTTTGCTGGACTATCTTCATATTTTATCATTTGTATGAATGAGTAAATGTTTCTGTGTTTGTTTCCTAATAGTATTGAGTACCCTGGATACGTTTTTTCCCCCATGTTTGAGATATTTTACTAAGAAAAATATGTTTCAGCTCCATTCAAGTAAATACAAAAGATGTATAGTCTCCCTTTAAATTTTGGTTGGGGTAACTGAAGTTTTCTCCATTGTATCGATC
Organism: Otolemur garnettii; assembly: GCF_000181295.1. Classification (NCBI taxonomy): domain Eukaryota; kingdom Metazoa; phylum Chordata; class Mammalia; order Primates; family Galagidae; genus Otolemur; species Otolemur garnettii. Next base: position 6,667,809 of record NW_003852500.1, read on the forward strand.
TTTTCAAAGAGTCAACTTCTGATTCCATTGATTTTCTCTATTTTTTTATTCTTTATTTCATTTATTTTCATTCTCATCATTATTTTCTTTCTTTTTATGTTTCTTGGGTTTAGTTTACTCTTTTAATTTCTTAAGGTATAAGGTCACGGGTTACTGAATTGAGATTTCTAAGGTTTTTTCAGCTTCATTTCATCAATTCTGATATATTGTATTTCATTTTCATCCATCTCAACATATGGTCTAGTTTCTTTGTGATTCCTCCTTTGATTTATTAGCTATTCAGAAAAGTGTCATTTAATTAGCACATTATTGTAAATTTACCAAATTTCCTTTTGTTATTGATTTCTAGTTTCATTACATTGTGGTTGTAGAACCTACTTTGTGTAATTTCATTCCTTAGCAATTACTGAGGCTTTTTCATGGCCCAACATATTGTCTGTTCTGAAGAATGGTTCGCGTGCATTAGAGAATAATAAGATCTATTCCACTCTTCCTTAGTGGGGTAGTTTGTAGATATCTGTTACATCTAGTTGGTTTACAGTGTTGCTGAAGTTTCCTGTTTCCTCGTTGATCTATTTATTATGTCCTTTACTGAAAGTGGAGAGTCAGTGTCTCTGTCTAGTATTGTTGAACTAGCTGTTTCTCCTTCAATTCTTTTAGGCTTTGCTTCATGGATTTGGGAGTTCAGTTGTTAGGTGCATATACAAAGGGTGCTAAAAATGTGTACTATTTTTTAAAAAAGAAAAAACTGTATTAAAATGTAATACTCAATATACGTGACACCAATAACAAAAGATGAATACAAACCATGGTTGACTCCTGACGTTATAAGAGGTGCTGTGAGTGGTTACCATTAGCATCCAGACACTTCTGAGTATGGCAAAGGAAAGGCAATCATAGATAACTCTTAAAATGTGTATATATATTTTTGGCACCCCTGGTATGTTTATAATTTTTATATCTTATTGATAGAATGATACTTTTATAATTATAAAATGTCCTTCTTTCTTTTTTAGTGTCAATTTTTGTCTTAAAGTTTATTATAAGTTATTAGTGCAGTAGTACTTTGGCTCTCTTTTAATTACTGCTGACCTAGCATAACATTCCCTATACATTTATTTTCAACCTTTTTTCGGTCTTTGTACCTAAAGCAAGTTTCTTCTAGATAGCATACAATTGGCTTAATTTTAAAAAATCTATTCTATCAATCTTGACTTTTAATTGGAGCTTCCATTGTTCATGTAATTATTGATAAATCAGAATTTACATGCCATTTTCCTATTTGTGGTATATGTCTTTTTTCTTTATTTCTCTATTCCTCCATTACCACCTTCTTTTGTGTTTAACAGATATTTTTCTGTTATGTGATTTTTAGTCTCTTGTATTTTATTTTATTAAACTTTATTGAGTTATTTTCTTAGTGGTTATCCTAGGGCGTATAATTAATGTGCTAACTTAAAACAATATAATTTGAGACTGGGTGCAGTGGCTTATGCCTATAATCCTAGCACTCTAGGAGGCTGAGAAGGGTGGATTGCCTGAGCTCAGGAGTTCAAGACCAGCCTGAGTGAGAGGGGGAAAAATAGAAAAACTAGCTGGGTGTGGTGGTGGATGCCTATAGTCCTGGCTACATGGGGGTTGGAGGCACGAGGATGACTCTAACCCAGGAGTTTGAGGTTGCTGTGATGTATGATGCCACAGCATTCTGGTCTGGGTGACAGAATGAGACTCTATCTAAAAAAAAAAAAATTAATAAAAAAAAGATACAACAAGAGTTTAAAACAATTAAAATAAAACAATATGATTTGAGTTTGGGAAGATGAAATAGTTCTGGAGATGGATGACAGTAATAGTCATACAACAATGTGAATGTACCTAATGCCTCTGCAATGAAGTAATTTTAACTAATCTGACATGGCAACTTTGCAAATCTGATCTTGCTTCCTCTCCTTGCCTTTGTTACTGTCATTTGTTGTTGATGCTGTTTCTTTGCTTAGGGATTTTTCTATACACTATGTGTTCCACATGTGGAAACTGAAATCCCTATTCAGTTAACATATTGGTGAACTAATGACTGGATGTACATTTCCTTAAATGTCTTGAATCAATTAAATCTTCTACCCTTTGTCAAAGTATGTTGGGGCATGCCTTCAGAGGTCCAGGAGTCAATGACTCTCCCTTGACCTTCACTTCTTGATTACCCAGCACCTCAAGGTCAGCTGGAGGTGAAACTTTAGGTCCTTTTCAGGTCTTTCCTGGACATGCAGATAGCCCTATTCATGCCTTTTAGATTGAACTTTTCAAAGCCACTTATGGTCATCTCATTCACCAGATTTTCTTTTCACATATTTTGGCTAGCTCTGTGGTTTCCTGTCTCAGGCAGCTTGAGTATTAAATAATTGTAATTAGTGTTTTCCAATAAATGCTCTGGAGATAGGATTCTACCTACTCACCAAACAAGTTCTAAGTCAGGTCAAAGAAAGATATGCTCCATTAGTAGGACTTTTCCAGAGAACTGCCAGACAGGTCAAATTTTAACAATTCTCTCAGAATGGGTGTTTTAGCGGGAGTTTCAAAACCATTCTTTTCCCTCTGTCTGCTAAACTTCTGTTTTACAAATCTGCCATGATCCTGAGGCTTCTCATTTTCAAGGACAACACAACCTGAATATAGGAGGATGGTAATAGGGAAAATTAAAATGTCCCCAAACTTGCTGTTTTTATTGCAATTCAGACATTTTGTTTTTCCTAACTTGTTCCTTGAATAGTTCCAACTCTTTGGTTAATTTCTAAGTTTCTAAAAAAGTTAAATATGACAAAGAATCCTAATAGTCTCGTTGTTTTTAGGGAAAAGCATATTTTAGGAGATCCTTACTCCACCATTCTGGACACACTTTTCATGAGGGATATTTTATAATAATAAAATTATTAATCTAGAAGGAAGATATTATAATTATTAATGTTTGTGTATCTAATACAAGTTTCAAAAATACATGCAGCAAAGTGGAAAGAATTAAGAGAGTAATAGGCAGATTTACAGTAACACTTGAGGTTTTCTATGTTATACTCTTAGTCATTGATAAAACAAAAAGACAAATTTACATTAAGGATAATTTGGGCAAACTAAAACAAGACACTTGGTTTAATTAGCCTCATAGGATGATATATCTAACACTTGCAGAATAGACATGCTTTGATTTTATTATTTTATTTTAATTTTTGAAATTTCAGAATATTACAGGGGCACACACATTTTGGTTACATAGTTTGTTTTGTACTTTCAGGTCAAAGTTATAAGTGTGCCCTTCACCCAGAATGTGTGCACTGTACCTGTTAGGTGTGAATTAACCCCACCCTGCCCCCCACCTACTTAATTCCTATTGAGTTTCACTTCCTTATGTGCACATAAGTGCTGATCGACTAGTTCCAATTTAGTATGGAGTGTATGTGGTCTTTGCTTTTCTTTTAAATCACAGATGAAACATCCATCAAGAAAGACCATTTGTTGGGCCACAAGTAATAATAAACTTCTAAGAATTGAAATAACAAATACATCAGATCACAACAAAATTAAATTAGAAAAAAATAATGAAGAGCTCTCAATACTTTATAATTAAACAACACTATTCTAAATAACCTATGGATTAAAGAAGAAATAATAAGAAAAATTATAAAATATATTAATTTTTATAACAAGGAAATGCAACATCAAATTTGTTGGATGTGGTAAGAGCAGAGACTAGAGGTAAGTTTATAGCTTTAAATGTTTATATGAAAAAGGAAAAAAGATAGAAAACCAATTATCTAAACTTCCACTTTACTAAGCTAGAAAAAGGAGAAAAGCATAATAAAGCCAAAGAGGTAGAAGAAAGAAAATAATAAATAGCAAAAATTGAAGAAATACAAATGGGCAAACAACAGAGAAAATCAACACAGCCAATATTTGTCCTTCAACAAAGTTAATAAGACTTTAAATTCCTGATATACTTGAAGAAAAAAGAGAAAAACATAAATTATCAATACTAGGAAAAATAAAAAGACTATCACTATAAATCTTAAAAACATCAAAAGGATAATATTAGAACTTAATTAATAATATACTATTAAATTTGCTAACTTGATAAAATGGACAAATTCTAAAAAAAATACAACTTCCCAAAACTGAGAAGAGATAAAGAAATCTGAATACTCCTTTTCGTGCCATATTAAAGAATTTAATTTATCATAAAAAATCCATAAAGAAATCTTTGAGTAGAGATAAATTCACTGATACATTTGAAAAAAATATCAATTTACACAAACATTTTTAGAAAATCAGTCTAGGAACAATTCCAAAATTATTGAGGCCTATGTAAGCCTGAAACCAAAACTAAACAAAGATGTTACAAGGAAAGGAAACGGCAATGTCCCTTAGGAGCATAGACACAAGGCTCAGCGCCTGTGGCTCAAGTGGCTAAGGCGCCAGCCTCATACACCTAAGGTGGTGGGTTCTAATCCAGCCTGGGCCCGCCAAAACAACAATGACAGCTGCAACCAAAAAATAGCTGGGTGCTGTGGCAGGTGCCTGTGGTCCCACCTACTTGGGAGGCTGAGGCAGGAGACTCACTTGAGCCCAGGAGTTGGAGGTTGCTGTGAGCTGTGATGCCATGGCACTTCACCCAGGGTGACAGCTTGAGGCTCAAAAAAAAAAAAAAAAAGAACATAGACACAAAATTCTTAGCATAATTGAACAAAATGAATCCAACAATACATAAAGCATAGAATCATCATGATCTAGTAGGGTTTATTCCAGGATTGTGGATGGGTTTAGTATTTAAAAATCAATGAATGTAATTCACCATATTAACAGAATAAAAGAAAAACATAGAATTATCCCAATAGGCGCAGGAAAAACACTTGGCAGAATTTAACGCTCACTTGTGACTCTTAGCAAACTTGAAATACAAGGGAACTTTGTCAATGTGAAAAGGGGCTAACATGATACTTAATGGTGAACTAGTTCTGCTCTCATCAGTTGTATTCAACATTGCTCAAAAAGTCCTATCAAGTGCCACAAGGCTATTAAAAGAAATGCTTAGCAAAAAATTGGCAAAAGAAAGAAATCATAACAATCCATTATGACTCACAGTAGGTAATAAATAGATATTGTTTAAAAGCTAGATGATCAGACACAGTTTCCATAGAGGATAGTTAGAAAATAGCTATCACAATTTTAAATATTTAATAGCATAGGACATTTATCTCTGAAATTCTACTTCTGAGAATTTTTTCTAAAGATATACCTGGCACATGTGTGTGATAATTTACATACAAGAATGTTGCTGTGTGCTCTCTCTTTCTCTCTCATTATAAATTTAGTACACATTTGAAACAACCTAAATGTCTATCACCATGGGATGGGCTAGAATATGTTACGAGACATTCTATGGCTATATAAAGAATATTAATGGGCACTTCAATATGTTCTGATATGAGACAATCTGTAAGATATTTTTTATAGTTAAAAAAAAGCCAGTTGCAAAGCAGTGAATAGAGTTTGGCCCCCTCCTCACTGAACTATGAACAACTAGTTTAATTTTACTAAGGTGGTCCAAAGACTGCCTGTATTGGGACTCTCTAAGGACCTTGTTAGAAATCCCTATTCCCTATCCATCCCTGCCCTCCCCCCCCACATAAATTTTAATGCATACCAAATATTTGAGAGCTGATGAATGAATTAATGTACATTTTCTCTCAATCTCATGCTATTGCCTCTCCCACACTGGTCTGAAATCCCTCACTGTTCACGGTCAGTGAGGAACTGTGATTTCTGTGCTTCACGGCTCATGACAATCAATGCTGTACAAAGGCAGGGTGAGCCACTGGCCAAAGGGCAAGGTGAAAATGCCTCTGTTCTATTTCTGGCTTTGGCTGTGACATGGGAATGTGTGTGTCCTCTGTGACATTTCCTTTTCTGTGCTTTGATTTGTGCATCTGCTCTGTTGGTAAAATGATACCGCAGGGAGAGGGTACGGGGCCCAATGAGAAATTTTCTTAGAACCCTGAGTTCAAAGTAATGGGCTAAGGATTTTCTAAAGTATTCTCATGATTCAGAAATGCTCTTTAAAGAAACAAATAGCCACTTATCGGTTTATGATATTGATTAATCCACAATTTTAATTTGATTGAATTTTATTGCCTACAGTTTTGTTGTAAAACAAGAGCGAATGCCTATCTCTCTGCACTGAAAACTCACCACCTATTCGTCCAAATTAAACCAACATCTGGACACATTTACTAGGCACTAATCAGGAGTCAGAGAGAAAACTACTGCTGAGTGCCGTATGGTGAGACTAACAAGGCCACCACCATTGGGATTCGTGCTTCTCCCAACACGAGACAAAGTTAGGCCAGTAGTGGAGCCAAATTCAGCATAAGAAGTTGAGCTTGACTAGATGGAGTATCTGAATACAGTACTGCAGGGAAGGGTCTGGATCTGAGGAAAATGCACTGAGTGTCCTAGAGCTCTCTGCACTGCCTCGCTGAGCTCACTTTGGGAGCTTGACGCCCATCCACTGGCAGAGGACACCGGCCTCAGTCCTCTCCTGTCCTCCTCTGGATCCTGGTGAGAAAGATGAATAGTCAATCAGCTGATGGAGCATCATTTTTCATGGTTATAAGAACAATCTCAGGACCTTTCATGTAACTAGAGCTTTATGACTTTTTGACATTCTTTCGTAACATTATTTCAATAATTTGCACAATCCATTCTTTGTGTGAAGCAACAGGGGACGGATCATTTTCATTTGAATTGACAATAAAAAATGAGGCTTAGAGGGATTGCACGGCTTTCCTAAGATCTGGCTGCCGAGTGGAGACGATGAGCTTCATCTCAGGTCTTTATTTATTCAGTAGTTAAAAGTCTATCTTCCACGTTGCAGGCACTTGCTGAAGAGCCAAATAAATCACTTGTCCTAATTCAAGGCCCGCAGAGCCCAGCAGGAAGATTCTAGTTCATCCAATAGGAGGACAGATCCACTGGCTGGTACTTTCCAGTTACAAAAGCAGAAAAATACAGAATAAGTGAAACCCAAATAAACTCTTTTAGACACATAGCTGAACTTAGTAGAAAGAAGAGAAATCCCCACATGCCAGAAGTGAAAAGGAAACTTAAAGCTAACAAGTAAGCTCGCGGGCAGATGCTTCAGCCGGCAGAGGAGCAGAATCTGGACGTAGGTTAGGAATGGGGCTCAGGTGCCCTTGCTGGGATGAAAGGTGGGGGCAAGGACTTACGGGAAGCTGAAGGCTGGAACCGAGACGCTATGCTCAGGGATGGGAATCTGAAACGGCTGTTCTTTCATAAAGAGAAACTCAAAACACAGAAGCAATAATGAAGCCTGCTGTCAGCCTAGGGCTCTGAGTGGAAAGAAAGAAAAAGACAATTTGCAAGGTGTCAAAGCAAAAAGCTCCTTTCACCTATAGGGATGGCATGGAGACTGAGTGCACATTTCTATATGGGGCTCCCAAAGAGATTGGCATGAGACTGGACTGAGGCAGTTGCCCTGCAGAAGCAAGGGTCTCTATGGAGCTGCAGCAGTCCGGGGGACCCAGAGTAGCCACAGATAAGTAAGTCCCCTGGAAGATGAACTTTAAGATAAAATAACAAATACAAGAAAGCTATCAGCTATAAGAAAGAATCAGCAGACACAATACACATGAAAACAGCACATAAGAACGTGAGATATTGGAGCTATCTGAAAGAGACTAAAACTAAGCATGTTTTAATGTATTAAAGAGAGGACATAAAAGAAGGCCTAGAAATACAAATGAAATAACAGAGCCTGTGTGGAAAAACAAAACAAACAAGAGAAAGTTAAGCAACTTGCATTTTCAGAAAAAAAAAAAAAAATCCAGTCCTGGAGCTAAACAAGAAGATAATGTACCAACAGATTGGTACTTAGCTGAAGAAAGAAAACGATTGCCTGGGGGATCGAACTGAGGAAACTATCTGGAGATACAGACTATGAAGCTCAGTTTAAGAGCTATGGAGTCAAGGGTAAGAAGGTCCCGGCACACCTAGTGGGAGTTCTGAAAGTAGACAAGAGAGGGGAAGTGGGAGAGTCCGAGCCAGAGTCCTAATGCCTGAGACCTCTCCAGCCGACATTGTGTGCCACGCCCTAAGGAAGATGAAGAAATACAACCCAGAGTCAAGGCTGTCAAAGCTGGGGAGCACTGTAAACTGGCATGCAGAGGACTCACAGTTCAGGAGGGGCTTGAAGCAGGCAGGGCAGACCTCAAGGGAAATCAGAAACAGGCTCAGTGAGGCCACCAACCAGAGATACAAGGAGGCAATGTGGGGACAAACAGAGCTAGTGGACTGGGCAGTGAAGACGGGTGGGTGCAGGGTGGCAGCAGCTCCATGGCAGGAAGGGAGGACTGTCACTGGACGATCCATCCCTGTGCATCCTTCCTGCAGCTCAGGGAGGGTCTCCAGGAATTTTCAGCAGAGCAAAAACAGGGTAAAATTTGCATTTTAGAAGAGACTCTGGCTGCTGTGTGGACAGTGGACAGGATGGGGTAAAAATGGAAGCCAGGTCAGGAGCTGGAAGCTTGTTCCCCTAATCCAGCGTTAGATGGGTGCTGTGGGCTGGCATGCAGAGAGGGGTGGTGACGAGGGGGAGGCACCTCTGGAGGGGACAGAGGGGTGTGCAGGTGCGGGACACGTGCCTGAGGGACTGAGGATGACTCCCGAGCGTCTGGCTGGAGAACCCAGAGCCTGTTTCCCCTGACACAGCCACTCAAGCCTCCTGACCGTATCAGACACATGAGTTTCACGTCTCACTCTCTCTTCACTAGTCACTGTTTCACCATCTCTCTTTTAGTAGCCAACCCCAAACATCATTAATTCATGTTATTAATTCACTCTTATAAATAGTCTTGAAAGGAAATTCATGTTTAGTCTGGGGTCAACGGTGAATGTTCTTTGCCAGGAAGACATAGATGAGTGACAGGAGAATGCTTGAACTGTACCCTCTGTATAGGAAAGTGTCTTTAGAAGGGCAGAAAACACTTCTTATAAATACAGGGAGGTTCAGAGTATGGAAGTAACAAGGATTTTTGGGTGGGGGACTTGGGGACAGGTGTTGTTTATAATCACAGTGATAACTCAGCGTTGTAAAAGGAGTGATAACGGCCCAGGTGATAGGATATGGCTGGAATTCCACAGGGTTTTGGAGAACATCGGCTGGCCCTGCCTGTTCTCTCCAGGTCTCCTGATGGGTGCACAGTGGACACCCAGGAATAAGAGGAGATGATGGTTCTCTGCCTGGGAACAAGTTTCAGCACCAAAGTTACTGAACACCTCCAGTGTGCTAGAGATCCTTCGTAGGTGAATTCTCATACGCCTCACTTCAGATACAACTGTTACCATAACTGTTTTAAAGGTGAGAAAACGGGAGTCAGAGAAGCGCATTAGCCAAAATCTGGAGTGGAGAGAGATGTTTCACAGGCAGGCCTGTGGGGTTCCTGCTGTAGCCCCACCTGGAGCCCACTGCCTTCCTACTGGGGGGTGCTATGTGTGGGTAAGTCCCCTGCTTCTTCATGAGGGGTCCTATGGAGATGGCCAGGGTGGGGGCCGGGCTGGGCACCTCCACACTCTGGCTGTGTGGTCTCCAGAATTCACTTAACCTCTCTCTGCCTTGGCCTCCCCCTCTGTGAAATGAGGATCAAATTACACGGCTGCCAGTCCGTCTGCCCAGTGAAGCTGATGATTAATGAGATCACGGAAGGGGGGTGTGGTGCCCCAGGGCAGGCTCATTTATTTGGGAGCAGAGTCCATGTTTTTTCCTCCTTCCACACCCTGCCCCAAACTAAGAAAAATAATTTCTAAAAAGGTGAAATAAGCTAAGAGGAAAATTTACCAGAATTTTGTCATACACATTTAATAATTACAAACTAACTTAAGCTAAAAATATTGATTTTAGTTAATGATGTCAAATCACTACCCGAGAGAATGGCTTTGGTTTTGACAATGGCATAATTTTCAGGGGTTTAATCAGACTTAGCTTTTTCATTCCCTAAGTAAAATGGATTATTCACAAAGTGACATTTCAAATTACCACAGTTTCCAAACACCTGTAGGGCTCTGAATTTTCATCTTTCTCTAGGGAGAGTCTGGAGAATAGTTTAATTCCAAACCAACTCTCAGCCTGTTACAATTTTTCCAAGCACTGGGACTGAATGAATATTTGTTTTTCTCTCGAAAGCTAAAGCTAAGAGTTAAGGATAGAGTAGGGTTATCAATCCTTGAAAATATCATCAACAAGTACTCACATGCAGAGTCATTAGACGGGATACTTGGTGATTGTTCTGTGGGGAGTGTGGTAGGTAGTGTCTGCCTCGGGGTGGTTCAGAGCCTAAAGGGACATCTATGTATGTACACAGGTCATTTTATTACAAGGTGGCCTGAGCCTTGGTGACACTGACAACTACCAGGCCTCCTGGGAAAGTTGCTTTAAGATGAGCACACATGATTAGAGTTCAGAGGGGACCCACCGTCCTTCCCGGTGTCCGTCTGAGAACCTATCTTTGCAAGTTTCTGCTCCTCTGCTGGGCACTACAGATCCTGCCATTCCCGGCTGTGTGCCAGGGTGTGTAACAGGGGAACTGCGAAGATCAACAGGCCTGAGGTTTGTTTGAGACTCAAATGCCCACAGGGAGGAAGACAGCAAGTGAGGGCGGGGCAGTGAGCACATCCGGCAAAAGGGCAGCCCGTGGACAGGTCACCTCTGCCCTGGGGGGAGGCACAGGAAAGCTGGGCGTCTTTCCAAGAGGCAAGGAAGGTTAGGGTTTCTATGTGAAGTCCTCATTTTTAAATATTGGTGATTAGTTGCAAAACTGTATTTCTTTCCACACAGGGCACTGTGTCAGTCCACTCCTAGGTAGGAGCCCCGGTTCTAACTGTTCCCTCTGCCCCCAAACTCTCCGCTCCCATCCCCAGCACCATCCTGTCTCCGTGTCCTGGGTGGGAATGTTACACGCATGACCGACATGCGTGTGACAACTCAACTGTGGTTCTTATTTGGTGGCACAGCTACCTCATTTATTAAAGACAGCAATTCTGTCATTAATTAAGAGAAGCAGTTCTAAGCTCCACATGCAGATTTCTGGAGGGACCTGTATTCCAAATGCCTGTCCCCCTATGTAGCCAGCCAGCGTCGTCCTTCGCAGGACCTTTTACTCATTGTTCTTCCTTAGACAGAAGTGCAGTGTGCATTGTTTAAACTCTCACTCTGTTTATTCCCAAGACCTTTTACTTTAAAAAAGTGAGGAAAGTCTAGAGCCACTTTTAGAGTCTATTTCTTTGCAATCATTTTGTGAGTGAAGCCTTTAAAGATAGAGTGAAGCCCCCAGGTGCCCCATCAGCAAGCTCATTCATGGAGAATTAGATGTCTGCCCTGTAAACAGCTGTGGCCATCCTGGGCTTCTGGTGCCCTGATACCCCACCTTCCAGTGGCTTTGCCAGGACAGAGTGGCCAAAGTGGACAAACTTGCCTGAGGACACCGGGCATATCCGCCCAGCTCCCATTTAAGGCAACTGTTGTCTTTGAGACTATTGTTGGTGAGGCAGAGAAGCAAAAGATTCACGATGTTAGAAGGAAAACATCTTCCCATTCTAGTGCACATATTTGGACACACCGGGTAGGGTGGTGGTAATCTTTCCTGCAACCCCAGGCTAATATAAACTGCAGGTGCATTTGAAGGCCTCCTCCATGTATACGTATCCTGTGGGAGGCCTCGGGAAACAGGAGACATCGGCTGTGTCTCCTTTGAGATCCAAAGGCCACCCTGGTCCCACCAAAATCACCCTGGGCTTCTTGCTTAGCCACTGATTGGTGTCTGCGTTTGGGATGAAGAACAACAATTTGTAAGGCAGCAGCAGCTTAATGTTTGCAATTCCGTTGAGGACAAATATTAGCTGAATTCATTCTGTTTTTCTTCCTAACGCCATCCCCTGCCTTGAAGAGAAATTATAAGTGTAAGAAAGAGTTTGGAAATATTTCGAAGCCATGAGCGCTGGGCTTGATCTGTGTGTGAGACACAAGGGTAATCACATTAGAGACCACAGGCCTGATTGGTTAGCCTTATTTTGAATTTCTCTGTGATCTGGGGCATTCGTGATACCTAGCTGCAGTGGAATATGGACAGAGACGTCTGACAAGACATTTACCCTGAATATGTACTATGACTAAAGACAATTAGGGTGTCTATCTAAGGGAACGGAGGCTTACATAAGCAGTAATAGCACACGGTTGAACAAGATAGTTTCTCTAAGAAACTGAGATTTACTGAAATGGGTCCCAGATAGTTATTTACCCTTTGTGTTGCTCAGATATCCTGGCTTTTTAGTTTTAACAGCTATGATTATTCTGTGGAAAATCTCATAATATTGACATTGGATTTACCAAATACCTTTAGCTCTATTATGGGGAATTGATAGCAGATTTACTCACAAACCCAAGTATTAATTGTAACCCTAGCCTTTGCTTAAAGAATAGACTTCCCATAGGGTAAGGCTTTCAAGATCTTTGAAAGATGGGTTGCAGGAACAGAATTGAGAAAGATGTGTGCTCATTGGAATATTCCTAAGCATGCTTTCAAGAGCAAACACCTTGTGTTTGGAAAAAGCTTTTATTTGGGGGCTTATAATATCTGTGGTTTCTGTCTCACATTCTACTTGCCTATATTCTCATTAGGGTCTCAAGTTTCACAGTAACCACACAGCTACCCGGGCTCAGATTTAATCAGCAACAGACATCCATCAGGGGGAAGGAAGGACCATCCCTGCCCCCATGTAGCCTCCCATTAATGAAATATTCGCCAAGAAAACAGAGCTGGAATGCAAACAAACAGCATTGACCATGTCCTTGCCCCACTTCTAACCTCCTGTGATCTTTGGCTTCTGTTCACTACTTGCATTTATTTTGACTTCATTAAAAAAATGTAAGAGATGAAATTTCACTCAAGTCTGAAGTTCAAAGATTTACAGCCCAGATACAACAGAGAGAGTGGTGTTATCAGTTTGGGATTAGAGCCCTGTTCTATTTAGGATGCTTTCCTGCAAAGGAGGTTACTAATATTCATCATATTTTCTCAGCAGTTTACTAAAAACATAGAACATACTATCATAATCATCTTTCTCAGCTGATCTTTTCAATCACTGTGTGAGTTAGGAGCTGTGGTTATTCCCATTTTATAGACCCCGAGTCCCCTCATTTTCCTAGACTTTGAGAGATTACAAATAAAGTGCCTCAGAGGTGTACCAGATTGAGATGAGCAGTTTCTTCTACCCATAGGTGTCGGTGTACTCCAAGTGCCCCTTCCCCACGCCATGCCCACCGCGCCAGGCCAAGCACAAAGATGAGCCTGAAATCTCGCAGAGCTACCTGCAGGGGACACTCAGAGAAGCACCCAATGCATTTACACTTTTACTGTTGCTGATTACATACAAATCCAATTTGATGATAGCAACTCACAGGTCTGCATCACTAGACATTACTTACAAACACTTTCATGCTCAGAATCCCCATGGCCCTGCATGCCCATCTCTATGCTCTGGAGTCCCTAAACCCCACTGTCTGCACATACTGTAACAGTGTCTTGCTAGGGCTCCCTGGCTGGGTGGATAGTGCCTCCTCATCCCCAGTCTCACCTGGCAGAGCTCTAGCAATTGAGGGAGCCACACCTTTGTGCCTAGCAGTATGGTATCCTAAAAAATCCTGTACCATAAAGCCACATACAATACACAGCAAACTTCCAAAGAGAGGTCAGAACACTAAAATTTAGAAAGGTTAGGCACCTGAACCAACTTTAGATTACTATATATGACACAAATGGAGGGTGTCAGGATGACATGACTGAGTGACCAAGGGTCCTCTCTCAGCTGGACAATGAGTTGATGTGGCTAAACAGTCAGAGCATAATAGAAAACCACTGATGGGAGCTGCTTAATATGTCTTCTGGGGACAGGAGCAAGACAGGTGCTGACCACAGTAGGTGTAGACTAAGGATGTGGAGTCCAGCAAACATATTCTGCAAATGGGGACACTCTGGGGACGTACTCTGTGCCCCAAAGGGAAGGGGGGAAATATCGTGAGCTTGGGTTTGGTGCATCTTGACCTATCAGCTTCCCTGAGAGTGCCTGGCTTTTGAGGGTGCTTGATAACAGACGTTAAGAGATAATGTTCTTCTAGGGCAGCAGAATGCCAGAACATGTGGGTCTGAATGCCCTCTATGGAAGCGATGTGTTTATTTTTAGCTCTTTCCCCATTGCGGTGCTCTGACTGACACACAGATGATGACGGGTCAGCACCGAAACTATTACGGTTATGGTGTACTCTTCTTTAAAATGTTTGCCTTTGCTTCTTACTAAGAGTTGAAAGCAAAGTCTCTCACAGTCAACCTAAGTGATTTTCCTTTTCCTCTTTCACATTTACTGCTTTCAAAAATGGCTCTGAAGTTCAATGTGATGAGATTGTTTTTCATTTTTTCTGCTTATTTGCGTCAGAGGAAGACAATGAAAAGAACTGTCCTTCATTGTCCAGATGTGGTAGTGTATTAACACCATTTACAGCTTTCTACTAATGGGTCCCATATTTAAAGTGACACACTTTGAAATGTGGGATTGTGTGATATACAAACAATGGTGTCTAAGTAATTTTTGGAAATTGTCAATGTCTGCACCCCATGCAGCTTCACCAAATTAAACCCATTGAGACTTTTAGCTAGAGAGAAGTGGCCTTGTGATTTCTTTCCTATTTATACCAACAATTCTTTCACCATCTATCCCATGTAAGAACATCATAACAGCTTAGATAGATGTCAGGAGCTGGCATTTTAGGAAAAATAATCAACTGCAATTATATGACCAGACTTGGCCAATATAAAGGAAGGAAAGAGAGAGAGAGAGAGAGAGATAGAGGGCATAAATATGAAAAGTGAAGGACGAGGAAGTGCCTAACTACAGATGTGGGCATTTTACAAGGAAATATTGTGAATAAATCCATGTTAGTAAGTTTTCAAATATTGTGAAATTAACTATTTCTTAGGCAAAGGAAAATTACCAAGATTAACTAAAGAAACCTGAATAGAATCATAATTATAGGGATAAGGGTGATAGGAACATGGCAAGAATGTCTCTGTGGTGGTAATATTGATAATTTTTAAAAGAGCTTATAAGGTTTGGATAAAGTTTATATTATCTAAACTGTTCTAGAGAATATATAAATATGAAAAGTTTCCCAAATCTCTTTTTATATTAGCATAACTGTGGTATCTAAATCTGAAAGTACTAAATCAAAGGAAAAAACCTTAGGCTTATCTCACTTACGAATAGCAAGGGCAAAATTCTAGATTGAAGACTAGCAAATGGCACCAGGCTGCATACTTAAGGAATAACATTCTATGTCTAAGTTATTCTGAGGAATGCATTGCTGATATATTAAAAATAAACCCATTAGTAGGCTACCTAAAATAAATTGGCCACAGGGGAAAAAACACAGGTGCATTTCAGAAACTATCAAATGGACATTCTTTACATTTCAACATACATTCTTATAAAAACTGTAGTAAACCAACAATGATAATGACAAGAAAAATCAAATAAAATTCAACCGTGGGTGCCCATGATGGTGAAATTTTTGAGGCATTGCTTTTAAAAACAAATGCAAGGAAGGGTGTGTATTATTATTTCCTACCTTTCTGGGGGTTTCAGGCACTATACTGAGACCGGGAGGCAGAAATAATGGATACAACATTACTTAGTAAGTGAAAGTGAAGGTGTTTGCCTACGTCACCTTGTTGATCTCAATGACTTTTGGTATTCTATTCAAATATGATACCTAACACAGGGAGATGAAGCTGATAATCCTATCTCTTTCTCTTCTCTTCTCTCCTCTCCTCTCCTCTCCTCTCCTCTCCTCTCCTCTCCTCTTCTTTTGTTTTTTTTTTGAGACAGTCTCACTTTGTCACCTTTGGTAGAGTGCCACAGTGTCACAGCTCACGGCAACCTCAAACTCTTGGGTTCAAGCAATCTTCTTGCTTCCGACTCCCAAGTAGCTGGGACTACAGGCCCCCACCACAATGCCTGGGTATTTTTAGAGGTGGGGTCTTGCTCTTGTTCAGGCTGGTCTGGAATTCGTGAGTTCAAGCAAATGCACCTGTCTCAGCCTCTCAGAGTTCTAGGATTACACAAGTGAGCCACTGTGCCCAGTCTATTCTGTCTCTGTCCCCATCATTGGACAGGGACAAGAAAGAGCAAGTGG
Source organism: Otolemur garnettii (assembly GCF_000181295.1). NCBI lineage: Eukaryota > Metazoa > Chordata > Mammalia > Primates > Galagidae > Otolemur > Otolemur garnettii. The sequence continues at coordinate 6,684,109 of NW_003852500.1, forward strand.
TGTCAAATTCTTCTTTACCCTTTGTTATGGGCTTAATTGGGTTTCTCCCAAATTCTTATGTTGAAGTCTTTCCTAATGCTCAGAATGTGACTGTGTTGGGAAGTAGGGACTTTAAAGGGGGTAATTAAGTGAAAATGGGGTTGTTAGGGTGAGACCTAATTCAATTTGACTGGTGTCCTTATAAGAAGAGAAGACTAGGACACAAAGGGAAGACCATGTGAAGACAGAAGGAGAAGACAGCCATCTGCAAGACAAGGGAAGAAGTGTCCAAAGAAACCAAATCTGTGGACACCTTGATCCTGGACTTCCAGCCTTCAGACTGTAAGACATAAACCTGGTTGTCGAAGCTGCCCAGTCTGTGGTACTTTGTCATGGTAGCCCTAGTAGATTAGTAACACCTCCCTTTTTTTTTTTCTCATTATGTTCTTGTATTTGAGTTGATGTCCAGTGATCTAGGCTGCATTTGCACAGCTCCCAGTAGTAAATGCTGATACTTTATGACCCATGATGCACAAATACCCAGTAGCACAGAACTAGTGGGACACTGGGAATGTCAGAATCCATAGGTCAGCTTGTTTCTGAGGCAGAACTGCTGTTGCAGTCCCTTTAAATGGTATTGATGTTGCTTGGCTGAGACCACAACAGGGATTTCAATAAGATGGCAGGATCAGGCTTCTCCTTAACAAACCCACACTGACCTCTATGCTCAGAACCATTTGTCACTGATGACTCATGTTGTGGTGGCAAGGAGTTGATGCTTGGATTCTCTTTCCAAAAGTCTATGTGATTTAGTCATGTGAACTGGTGTCTTGGCAAACTCCAGATACTCTATCCACCCCTATCCCATAGAGTGGGCGTTGTTGGTCTCTCGGAAAGCTTGACCTTCCTTGATTTTTTTCAACAGCTCTGGGAAGGTATATTAATGATGCCAGAAATAAAGTATTACTTAGCTCTGACTAAGGCACCAAAAACTCCTGTCCAAATGAGAGACAATGCTTCTTGTTCTAATGAGAAGCAGATGCAGGGCGTGGATGCGTTAGCCCGAAAATCTGAGAAAGTTGAGAAAGAAAGAGGAAAACACCAATACTGCCAAATCCTACAAGTTAGAAAACATGTTTCATTCAGCTATGGTTTGCACTTTGGTAATTCAATACTAACAGCCTTGCCCCATTGAGGAATTCAGAATTATATAGAGTTAAATAATAAATAAATGGAAATTAAGAAGCTCCTACTCTTGAACACGTTCAACAAAAGAGTTATCTTCATTTGTCTTTGGAGCTCCAGTCTCACTCTTAAGCTGCAATGATCAATGACGACATTTTAGCTGAGTGGAGAAAGTATGATGTAGCAAGAACCACTGGAGACTTGGTGTCTTTGTTCCTGTAATGTTGCACGATGTCACACATAGTTGCATTGCTGTGAAGACTGAGCCACACATTATGCAGCCAATAGATGGCCCATGTGGATTCTTTCAGGTTTCTCTTCATTTGGTTAGACTTGCACAGCCACAAACCTTTGTCGGTGCCCTGCCCCATGAAGGGCTTCTATGGGAACAACTCTCAGCTGGGTGTTGCTTTTAGAAAAACTCTGATGACAACTACAAGAAACAGCAAAAGCGATGAAGTTTCTTTCTCTCGTCTCTTCTCTATCCAGGGACACAAAGGTGTCTCTCTGGACTGGAATGATGAAAAAGCACACATATAAATCTTTCTAACGCAAAGCCAAATCTCTGCATATTCAGCAATAACATGACTTTTACCAAATGACCTTGGCGGAAGGGGTGTATCAGACACCCGAATTTGCCTTTCTTTTTTTTTTTTTAACTATGTACCAAATGTTTACCCATCCTTCTTCACTAGTACCTCAATTCCCTGATCCCAAATCCTGGAATTTCCCCCTAGAAATCATATAATGTTGACTTAAAATGAACTGAAAATATTCTTTAAAATAATTCTTTAAAAATCTCTGACTATTCCAGATATTTTCTCTAATATTTAGTCTATATTTTCTATTATAAGAAGAAATAGAATTCATTAAAAAACGTTTTATTTTAAATACAGAAAAGCAAAAGAACAGCAATAAACCCCACAGTTCCACCCACCTTGGGACAACCACTTGGCCTCACTTTGGAGTATATCCAAAGATACCTTTCTTATGAAAATTAAATTAAATTAATTACTATTACTTGACGAGAAATTGTCTCAGAAAATCTACTGGTGGATATTATTCTACCTTTTCACTACTTAAAGTTCTATGGAGCAGAAATAACAACCTGAAATTTAATCACGTCTATGAAGATTAAGAACATTTTCTGAAAAACTGACAACATGTCTTAGAGATAGATCAACGTTTACAAAACGACCCACTAGGATACATCCAAAAAAGACCACATAATCAGATGTTTGCTTTGCTCAGATGCTATTTGACTAAATTGTCTTATTTTTCAACTAGAATGTAAGCCAACTTATGTCACGTTAATTTATCTTATGGCCAACATAACGCTGCTAGAATTGTACACAATGAATCTCAGAGACTTTTCTCCATTTTTATCTTAGTGTTCTTTTCTATAGAATTCAATCCTTTTTATCCCTGTCCTCATATTTTATCCCCCCAAAATCTGTTGGGGGAAAAAACTATAGATACAGGCAAAGTGTATAGAACCTAGTAAGCACCTCCTCCCCCACCAAAAACCAGTATCTACTGTTACTTTGTCAGCCTTTTATTCAAGAACAAGTATAACATGTACATTTTAAGACTCTTTTAGTATTTGTAAAAATCATGGAAAGGCGTTTCCTTTCCACCATGTAAGAACTGGAGGCACCGAGATGGTGGGAATGTTCGTGATTTGCCTGAGTGCAGAGGTAGATTTTAAACACAGATCTGACCATTAGAAAGTTATTTTCTGTGCAGAGCTGGTTGCAATATTTGGGCATGAGAGTTGGTTTTGTTTGAAATTGAAGGACGTTTTAGAAGTTGAAAAACTGGGCACAAAACTAGAAACTTGCTGAGTTTTCAAATTCTATTATGGCAAATTCTTTCACAAACCTTAAATTTGGGAATGTAAATAACATTCCTCCAGGCAAAGCAGAGCTATTATTTAGAAGTTAAGAAAATAGACTCCCCAAAGCAATTGCTTTTGTGAACTTGGTTGGCACTGCAATATGTTTTGCAAAACGTCAAAGCAAAATTATTTACAGGGGGTCCTGTTGCTCAATGTGGCTTCAAGTGTGTTTGATTGAGATGCTTTTCACAGAACATGGAAAAAGTGCCCAGATTAGGATTGGAAGGAGTCACTGTGGCTCTGGTGGATTCTAGTAGTTTTGGATATGATCTGACAGAATGGTGATCAGTACTTAGATAGGGTTTCTTCATTTGCTTGTTTGCTTCTCACAACTAACCTACAGGGTGTACATTCTTGTGATTTTACAGATGAAAAGACTGAGACACTGAAAAGATAAGAACTCTGCCCAAGATCACCAGCCAGTCATGGAAGAACTTGGAGGTGGGCCCAGGAGCACTTCTTGGAGCTACCCAGTTTACTGCCTCAGTGTGGTTTAGTGCTATCAGATCCAATGCCTTTGGCATTGGTGGGAAAAGCAATCCATGTAAATCTTATAAATGAAAGAAAACAATTTTGGCTACTATGAATTATATTGTACTTATTCCACATCTATGAGAATTCATTGGCCAGAACCTGATGCCCTCGTCCAAAGCTACAGTAGGTAGAGGAGGATGGTGCAATCTGCACCTCTGTCTCTGCAGGTCTCTCTGGTGCACCTCATGTGCTCCTTCCACACCAGAGCCCACCCCACACCCCAGAGCAGGGTCTTTACTGTGTTTGAATCAGAGCAGAGGACACGGGGGAGTGCTGTTGTGATTCTGAAAGGAAATGTAGATGCCCTGGAGGGGACAGTGCTCAGGGGAGGCAGGGTCTGGAGCCTAGAGCATTGGTGGGACTCCCATCAGGTGGAAATGCATGAGTAAAGTTTATTTCAGGAAAGGAGAAAACTCTCTTGAGCACAAATACAGACAGGCCAAGCCTTGGTGGGCAGGGGAAGTTTTGGGAGCAGAGTGCTGAGATCATAGTTTCCCAGGAAGGGAGGGAGGAAAGAAAGGAGCCAGGAAATGGGGGTGTACAGCCTGCATCCTATATTCTTCACCCCCTCCCCACTTTGTATAATACATCTATAAGCTCTCTCATGGAGAGACCTTCACTGCCCAGGCCCCTGCTGAAGGGTAGTAAGTAGAGATTACATGGTGGAAGGATCAAGATAGAATAGAGTGTGTGCGGGGAGGGAGTGGAGGAAGGACAGGGATTGTCTCTAAAGGCCTCTGTGTAAGAAAGGGCCATGGCACAGTGAGGCCTTGGGATGGATGGTAAAGCTGATGGGACCAAATGAATTGTGGGAAGAAGAGAGGCAAGAGGGAAAGGGAAAAAGGGAGAAAAACAAGAATGAAGAAATAAAGAAAGATGGGAAGGAGGCAGAAACACAGCATGGAAGCAAAGGGTGCCTTCTCATGGCAGTAGGGATGGAATGGAAGGAACTGGAATCTCTCCCTAGACTCTCCCCTCCAAGGGGCCCATCCTGGGTGAGACTCTGTCTGCTGTGCATCGGCAAAACCACCTCCCATCCTCCTCTCCACGTTCTGCAGGGACCTTTTACTAAAGAAGAAACTATCTCATGGGAAGAAGGCAAAAATAAAAGTGCTGAGGTTGGTGCCAGATGGATAACTTCTAGTACCCAGGAAATGCTTAGAAGAAAAATAACAAAAGGATTCCTTTAGCATTTAGGCTCTGTTATGAATGTAGTGACTTCAGCTCACCTGAGATTACTTGTTATGTTTTATTTGTCTCAAATGTAAAAGAGAAAAAAACCCAATTAATCCATTTAACCTGTGCTCAGGCATGACAGTGTGGTGGGTGCTGCACTGGACCTGGTAGGAAATGTGATGATGACAGAGGAAGGGGGCATCCACTGGCAGGAGAACAGCCTCCTTAAAGTCCAATCTTTTTAAATCTCTGCTCAACTTGTTCCTTCACTGTGGTGTTATTTATTTGTGGGTGGGAAGAGATCAGGGAAAGAGAACATTTTGGCATATTTACATGAGAAACTCCATGGCTTCAGACCCTTCACCTACACATATTTGTTAGTGCTGGTCTGATTTTCTTGTTAAACTAATTGCATGTCAGGCTCTCTGACAAGACATTCAGGATTCAATGTCAACTGTTGGCAACATGAATGGAAACCTTAGCAAAAACATTGCCTTCTTTTTCTGTCCCTGTGAAGAGGTACTTCAAGAGAATTTAGGGGCCAAATCAGGGGTGTGTGTTGCAAGACAGGAAAGCATCTGCAAATTCAGCTGGAGATCCCACGACCTCATCCAAGGATCATTTTAGTTTCCCATTCAAACCCTGGCTCTGGGTCTGTGGCTTTTGTTTTGTAATAAGAATGTCCAATGGGCTGTTCGAGGTGACAGTGTAAAGCAGAGCTGCTCAGGGAATGGGAATCACCTCACTGAGACCCGTCCAGGTCTCCTGGGGGTGGGGTCAGAGTGGTGTGAATTAGATCTTGCATCTTGTGCCCAGAGCACCATTTATTTTTATTTTGAAGTAATATCTCAGTAAAGAGCTGTTTTTTAAGTTTTCTTTTCTCCATACACGCTATTTGGCTTTGGGTTTTTTTAGCCAAAAGTTGGTTGTAACCATATCAGAAACCCATTATGAAGTTGTTTTTGTAAACAATGGTAACTGTGATCATTGGGCATCTCAAGGTTACAGGCTCAAACCAGTTCCAAGCCAGTGCACCAGGAAGCCTTCCTGCTTTACAAGGACCTAAGACCAAGGAAACTCACAGATGCAGGCTGAAGTGATTTGTGATTTTTTGGCTCCTTGGATTGTAAGAGAGCCCTTCACTGTCTCTACACACATCCCTCATGCGTACTGCACATCCCATTGCACCTGGGTGTCAGGGAAGCATAGCACCTTAGGGACAGAGACAAACATAGTCTTGGTTGTTTCATTCTGGGAATCTCTAACTGTACTAACTATCAACAGATGCTTCAGCTTGGAAGGAAACTTAGCAGGGAAGTGGCAAGGGGATGGGGGAGCTGATTGGCTTTGTAGAGAGAGAGGGTGTGGGTAAAGGGTGGAGAGGTTGACACTCTCAGAGAGGCTCCATAACCTCATAGGGGCATCATTCATATAAGACCCTTGGTTCCCGTGGCTTGGGTACCAGATGAGTGTCCCTTTTAAATAAGAAGCATCCTGCAGCTCTGTCTGCTAATGGATTCAGGGTTCCTACAAAATGGGACACTTCCAACCATGGACCCAGCAGAGCCCCTGATATCTTCACAGTGGGCACCAGCTTCTCCAGTTCAGAGGACACCTACATCTGGGAGATTTATTTTCCCAGCTTAGGATTCTTTACCATGTTGGCCCAAATCAGTCTCTCCAAGCAGTGAGCCACTTGTTCATTGCTCCATTCATTCACCCAATCTTCCTTACATTTAAATCTTCATAGAGCATCACACTGAACCAACTTTAAAGCTTCCTTAGAAGGAAATGGGTAATCAAAAGAATGCTAGATCTAGTAAAGAGATTGACTTTGTGGTGAGAAACCTTCCCACAAAGAAAACGCCAGTGCCAGATGGCTTCCCTGGTGAACTCTACCAAAGAAGAAATAATATCCATTCTACACAAATGCTTCCAGAAAATTGAAGAGATGACATTCTTCCTAACTCATTCTTTGAGGCCATCATTATCCTGATGTCAACCCAGACAAAGACATAACCAGAAAAGAAAACTGCAGACTAATATCCCCCCTCAAATAAGTTACAAAGATTCTAAATACAATTTATCAAATAAAATTCAACAATATACAAAAAGAATAACACATTATGGCCACTGAAGTTTATCCCAGGAATGTAAGGTTGGTTTAATAGCTGAAAATTTATCATTGTACTTTGTTATACTAATAAACCAGAAAGCAAGCACCATGTGATTATTTAAATTGATGTAACTTTTTTGAACAAAAGCTAACTTCTATTCCTAACAAACTTTCAGTAGAATGAAATAGAAGGAAACTTCTCAACCTAATAAAGGACATCTATGAGCAATCTGTAAGTAGTATCATACTGATTAGTAAAAACCTGAATGCTTTCCTCCTGAGATAAGGATAAGATAAGATGCTCAGTCTGATATCTGCTATTTGACATTGTACTGAAGTTTCTAGGCTGTGTATCCATAATGGAAAGGAAGAAGTTGAACAGATTCTGTCCTTACAGATGGCTTGAATTGTGTAGAAAATTTGATGGAATCTGTTAAAAGCTACTAAAACTAATAAGTATGTTAACCACATTTGCAGGATAGAAGATAATATAAGAAAATCAATTGTGTTTCTATATACTAAAAATGAAAAATATAATATTGAAATTGTAAAGCAGCATTATTTGTAATAGAACTAAAAATATTGAATACTTGGGGATAAATCTAACAAAAGATGTGAAAAACCTATATTATTAAAAAGTAGAAAATATTGCTGAGAAAAACTTTAAAAAACCTAAATAAGTGGAAATGTGTAACTTTTACATACATTAGAATGTTCTATATTGTTATGATGATGCCAATTATTTCCAAATTGATCTATAGGTGAAAAGCAGTCCCAATTGAAATTCAAGAAAAAAAATTTGGTAGAAATTTACAAGCTGGCTTTTAAAATTTGTGTGAGTGCAAAGGATCTAAATTCACCCAAACATCATTGAAAAAGAAGAACAGAAATAGAAGGGAATGCAAACTAATTTTAAGACTTATTATAAAGGTACAGTAATCAAAACAGCGTGGTATTGGTAAAAACATTAAAAAGTATATCAGTGTAACAGAATAGAGTCCAAAAATAGACCAACACATGTGCAGAACAACTAATTTTGACAAAAGTGCAAAATCAGTTCATTGGAGAAATGATAGTCTTTTAAACAAATGGTGCTGAAACAAGTGGATCACTAAATGCAAAAATAATGAGCTTTGGTTTATATACAAAAACTAATTCAAAACCCCCAGATTAAAATATTCTAGAAAAATGCAGAAGTAAATCTTTGTAATATCGTGTTCGACAAAGATTTCTTAGCTATGACACCAAAAGTACAGTCCACTTTTTTAAAAAGTTGAATTTGACTTCATCAATATTTTAAAAATCTGCTTTTTAAATACACCATGGAAAGAACAAAAAGATAAGCCATTACTGGGTGAAAATACTTGCAGAGTAAATATCCAATAAAGGACTTGTATCCAGTTATATAAAGGGCTCTTAAAAGGTAATAACAAAAAATACCCACGAAAGAATAGATAAAAGATTTGAACACCAAAGAGCAAATGACACAAGAAAAGATGCTCAATATTAGCCATTTGGAAAATGCAAATGAAAGTCATAATGAGATACCACTATGCAATTACTAGAAGAGCTCATATAAAAAGAGCAACCACTCTAAGTGCTGACGAAGCTTTGGAGAAGCTGGACTTTCATGCTTTTGCCTGGGGAGGGGGATAGGAAATGGTACACTACTCTTGAAAACAGTTTTTTGTTTCTAAAGTTAAACATGTGAAGTTGGACAATTAAGTTTGTGAACTTGTCCTAGAAAAAGTGCTGCATACCTCATTGCTGAATATTACTATAGTCACCAGATGTCCAAGGGGAGCACTTCAAAGGTGATTGTAGTGATATTCATCAATGAGGTAATGTAGCACTTTTTCTAGGATGGGTTTGCAAACTGAATAGGCTGACTATATGCTTACCAAAGGATTCAGCCATTTCATTCCTAGGTATTTGCTCAAAGGAAATGAAAGCCTATGTCTGCACAAAGACTTGTATGTGAATGTTGATCCAGCTCTTTTGGGTAATAGCCGAAACTTGGAAACAATCCAACTTTCCATCAACATGTTCGTGAATAAATAAATTGTGACATAGTCATACAATAACACTACTCTGCAATAAAATGAAATAAAATATTGATACATGCAACACCACAGATGAATGTCAATATAATTATTCTGAGAGAAGGAAGCCAGACTTTTAAAAGGGCACATAGGGTAGGATTCCATTCATAAAATCTGTAGGAAATGAAAACTAATTGTTAGTGACAGAGATGATCAACTGAATTGCCAGGGGGCGGGGGGTGCAGAGTAGAGGGATGAGTTCCTAACTGGCGTGAGTTCTCTATCTCAACGATGGTGATGTCTTCATGAGCAAATGCATAGGTAACATTTGTCAAATTGTATACTTTCCAATATGTGCAGTCTGTAGCATCATGTTTAGAATCATGTTTAACAAAGAGGTTGAAAATAAAACAATAATGAGATATCAGTATACACCTATTAGAATGGCTTACGTGCCAAACAGTGACAACACCAAAAGCTGGTGAGGATGTGGAACAACAGCAACTCTCATTAACCACTGGTGGGAACACAGAATGGGACATCCACTTTGGAGGACAACTGGGCAGTCTCTTACAAAGCTAAATACACGCTTACCATATGATCCAGCAATTAAGCTTCTCGGCATTAACCCAAAGGAGTTGACAACTTACACGCACATGGAAACCTGCACACAGATGTTTACAGCAGCTTTGTTCATCATTGCCAAGACTAGGAAGCAATGGTAGTGCCCTTCAGTAAGTGAATGGAAGAATAAACTGCACCAAGACAATGGAATATTATTCAATGTTAAAAGGAAATGAGCTATCAAGTCATGAAAAGAAATAGGGGAAACTTAAGACGCATATTGCTGGGTGAAAAAGGCCAGTCTGAGGAGGCTGCATACTGTGTGATTCCAGCTCTATGACATTCTGGAAAAGGCCAAATTGTGAAGACAGTAAAAAGATCAGTGGATACCAGGGGTGAGGAGGAGGGATGAATGAGATGGCACCAGGGGACTTTTAGGCCATGATGCTGTTCTGTGTGACACTATAAAAGTGGATAAAGGTCATTAAAATTTGTTCGAACAATTGAGAATTTAAAACACCGTGTGTGAACAATTCTAATGCAAGCTGTAGATTCAGGGTGATAATGCTATGTCAGTGTGGGTTCATGGGTTGTAACAAACATACCCCTCTGGGGATGCTGTTGGTGAGGGAGGCTGTACATGTGTGGGGACAGGGAGCTGTCAGTAGGAACTGTCTCTACTTTTCACTCAGTTTCACTGTGAACCTAAACTGCTCTCAAAAGTAAAGTCTGTTTAAAAATAAAATAAAGAGGGCAAGGAAGAAAGAAAAGGGGAGACATAGAATGACAGAAGAGGAAGAGAAAAACAGAGAAAGAAAAGAAAGGAAGGTGGGAAAAGGTGAAGAAAGGGCCCTCCTTGGATTGGGGTGGATTAGTGGTGGTTAGAGGACCAGGAATGTTCTGGAAGCTCTTGCACCTATTCCACAGTGTTCATGTCTGCATGACCCATACATCGCTGATGGAAAGCAGCTTGAGTCCTAAGGAGGAAGGGTTTTCCCATTTCCAAAGTCTCTGTCCCTACTCCTGGACAGGGCTTTTCCAACATTTTTGTGGCCTCAGAAGAAACATTGCATTGTTACTTCTCTCTGTAACATGTCCACACCAAGGCAGAGAACTTTCTTTCCGTTCTTAGCATGGCCTACAAGCCCCTGAATGGCAAGTCTCAGCTCACTTCTTTAGCTCTGTCTTCTGTCTGAAAATGCTCATTCAATAAGCTCTGGCCTCTGTCTTCACCTAAAACCAGCTGAGCTCATTTCTGCCTTAGGATCTTTGCACATGATGTGCCTACGCCTGGAATACTCTCTCCTCTGAGTACCTGAGTCTGCCAAGGTCTGAAGGTCTAAGGTGAAGGTTATTGACTGAGGAGGCTTTCCTTTCCCACCCTCCAACTAGATTTGATTCCTTTACATGAGTCACAAACTTGAGTTCCAATTGAATACTAATTTAGAATCACAGAGCTTATCTTAATAAAATAGAAGATGAGGTTTGCCCTTTTCACTTCACCTCATTTGTAAAACCACCCCCAAGTTCACATGCACCTGTGTGTACAAGCAGATACCACCCTGCCAGCTTGCCAGCTCCTGGTCCCCAACACGCTCATGGGCCTAACCCTAACCCCAGCTTCCTTCCTCTGACAATGACACATCTCCAAACACTAAGCTTCTAGCAAGTCACCTGTTGGACACAGCTTTGAACTTGAGGATGTGGAAGTTCTCTAGATTCCCTCCTGACTCACCCAGCTTATAACTGGCTGCTGCCTACTGCATTATAACGCAACAAGAGCCTTAAGTTGGAAATCTGAGAGCAAAGAGCAGTGACCTCAACCATGAACATAAGCTCAACACAATTCCCAGTTGGAGCTTGTGGGTTCTTCTCCAAAACCCACAGGCTCAGCTTCCCAGTTTTGCCTTGAGTCTGTCTATAAATTACTTTTATAGGAATGTTATCACGTAATTGAAAAGCAGTAAAGCCCTCCTAGAGGTGCAGCTCTCCTGTTTTTGTAATCTCGCTTGAGCGAGCTTCCACTCCTTGCTTCTCCCATCTTCATCCAAGCTACTCAAGCCCCTTAAGACTCCCTGGTAGATTTTTCCTGTGGTCAACTTTCAGCTTAAGAACACAGAAATCAACTCCAAATGGAATAACGTTACTACCAGATTATTCTTATAGCTAAGTATCTGTAGGGAGCTAATAGCTGTGCCAAAGAACGGAAGTAACACGTGGATTTTACTGGAGTGAACAGTTATCCACAGGGAAGCTACTGCCTCCTTACCTGAAGTCTCTTTGTGTTTTATGGACAGAATCCTTTCAAATGCATGAGCCCTCAACTGGCTTCACACTTTGCAGACTGCTTTGCTCTTAGTTTTGATAACTGGATCCATAGCTGGGCTCCCGCTCCTGCCCCCTAGGGGCGATACGGTCCCCTGCAGTGTGGCTGCAGAGCCCACCTGCCTCAGGAAATCCCTCTCTGCTGGCAGCCCCCGCCTGCAGAATGCCTTCCTCTGTCATTCTCAGGGACCTTTGGGCTGTCTGCTTTCCATCTCCACCCAACAGTCCAGATCTTCTCTGTTTCCAGAACGAACTGAGATTAAATCTGACCACATCACTCCCTGTCTAAAATCTTTCAGGATAGCTGTTGTTGCTCACAGGGTGAAGTCCCAGATCCCTCCCTGGGAACCAGATGCACAAGGGCCTGGCCTGCCTGCCTCTCACGCTGGTGTCCAGACCTTCCGCATCTCTTAAGGTCTCCCTGAGCTGTGACCTGGGTCACAGTCCCTCCACATGTCAATGGAACCATTTCCTTTCCTTTATTGCTTTTCTCTCCCTGCCTAACTAGTTAGCCTTCAGGATCTGTGTGAGTGTGTGTGTGTGTGTGTGTGTGTGTAACACGGGGTAGGGGGTGCATAACAGGTAAACTTGTAAATCTTTTAGTCCTTTAGATTTTTCTGGATTACAAATCAGGCAATGTGATATAGGAGCCTGAGCCATTAGACTCCTGTGTTCTGTTAGAAAACAAAACAAATGTCTCTGATATGAGTTATCTGTGGAGGTGCTGGAATCCTTCCATCACTTTTATGACCACATACTTTTCCCTCTCATCTAGGGAGGAATAGATGGGGGAATAAGAGGAAGTGGGAGCTGAAAATGCTCAGATTTCTAAATAATGCCCACGGCAGGAGAGCCACCTTCCCATGGTGGTGGGAGAGCAAGTAAGGGGAAGAGGGGAACAGGGATAAATTTGCATGTCCAAGAAAAGCCATTTGAGATATGCAGTGGCTGGAGAAGTGAGTGGCCACTCAGGAAGGGTACAATCCTCTCTTTCCTCCTCACAGCCTTAGAGGATTGCACGAGTACAAGCCCTTGTCAACATAAGAGAGAATCCCCCATACTGCTGAAATTGTTCCTCTGGAGTGCCCATGGGTGCAGGCCCAGGGCTTTGAACAGATCTTTTGAGAGGGGCTTCCTGAGTCATCTGAGCCAGATGTCTGCTCTGAAGAAAGGGAAGCATGGAGCCCAGGGGCTGCGGTATATATTTTGGGAGAGGAAACATCTAACATTACTGAAAGGTGTAAACAGTGGCACCCAGAGATGAGACTGGACCAGAAAGGTCTAGGCCAGGTTTATTGAAAGGGAACCTTACCAGCCTGGGCAGTACAAAGATGGTATCTGTGTCAGAGGCATTTGGGGACCTCTTTTATATGGGGCTATAGAGGGTGCGTAAATTCTACAGCTTGGACAGAGGGCTTTGGTGAGTTAGGGTCCTTTGGCATGAACCTTGGGGGTGGGGTTAGCTAGGTCCTTTGTGTCTTTGTTGTAGGATGATAGGAGGAGGAGAAGAGAGAGGGGGAGAGGAGGAGGAGGGGAGAGGGTTCATGTGGAATTGCATTAGGTTCCCAACAATTACTTTCAAAACCAAAAGGGTTCTAGTGTATTTACTTTTGAAACCACTTACCAGCCCATCCTAGAGAAATGGAAGGCAGAATAACTTGGTGGTTTTGGAGCATATAGAACTCTGGGTCCCAAGGTCAGGTTCAACTCTAGAAACTCATCCCTTGTAGTGGCCTGGGGAGTGTTTGCAGACTGTATCTTGAACAGCATTTTCATAGTCAAGTCTGTGTGTGGTCAGGGCACAGAATACTCAGCTATGGTTATGACAGGGGAACAGCTATGGTTATGACAGGGGAACAGCTAAGTCGGCATTGCTGGAGACGTTCTTCAGTGGGAAGCTTCACTCATCCTTTCCCAGGCTTAGCCAGGCCCTCTGATCCCCACACCTTCCCGAGGTCTCCACATATGGTTGTAGAGGCTGTGCACAGAGAACACAGTTCATACACATCTTTGTCACAGATCATGATATGACTTGTTTCTCATGGATGGCAGTTGTGTGTTTAGAGCAAGGGGGAGCTTATTCTTACCCTAACCAAGGTATCCGTGGGCAGGCCTTGGGGCTGAGTGTTCCTCAGAGGACAGTGATACCTGGCTACTCACCTATTTCCCTCTGGACTGTGAGCCCACCTGGTATCAACCATATCTGAACTGCTCAGGTGAGGTCCGAGCTTGCACACAGGGCACAAAGCAAGCAGGAATATGATGAAACAAAGGAACTCGTAGAGATCTAGGTGCTGAGAGAAAAGTCCCTGGAGGTCATGCAGAGAGGGCCTGAGCAGGGCCTCCCAAAATGGGGCTGGAGGCAGAGAGGAGGGAGGGTCTAGTATGGCATGTGAGACTATAGGCCAAGGACACCGGAGCTTATTGTGGGACCTGCATCAGAGTCTTGGTCAGATGCAGAAGGGCAAGGAACAGCAGCTCTGCAAGGGTCTGCAAGGAGAATTCATGGGGCTAGTACTCCTTTGATTTTTAAAATTTTATATTACTATTTAAATCCATGGTTAAAATTGTATTTGTTTATTTAGTGCAACATAATATTTTGAACATTGTAGGATGACTCTATCTAGCTGATTGGCATATGTGCATTACCTCTCATGGCTATGGTTTTTGTGGTGAGAACACCTCATACTCACTTATTCCTCCTATCTAACTGAAATTTTGTATCCTTTCACCCTCATCTCCTTAGCAGCACCCTCACAACCACCTCCTCCTTACCCGCCGGCCACTAGTAACTATCCTTCTACTCTCTGCTTCTACTAGACCAACTCTTTTAGATCCCACAGTTGACCTAATATTTCTAAAGTTCTTAGAATAGCATCTGGCACAATTATGGCCGGATACAAATGTCAAATAAAGAACTACACAAGCAAAGAACAAAGAACATTAACCTTGACAATGAGAAGTCAAGTGTGAGATGATGGGTGTTGGGTGCTGGCAGTGGGGAAGGTCAGGTGTGGGGAAGGAGCAGACACAGATTGCCTGGAAGGGCCTTCAGGAGGGGCTGATATGGGACCCAGCTCTCCTAGGCATTCCCAGCCTTTCAAGTAGGACACCAATCTTCTATGCAAGCTCCTCACCACCATTGCCTTTGCTATGGTGCAAGTTCAATGCACTCTTTTCCCAAATGCAAGAAGGACAAAGAACTACAGCCTGTAGGAGGTACTGTGCCTCATGGAGCTGTGTGATACAAAGTGGCTACGGCTTCCTCTCTCTCTGTCCCCAAGGTCTTCTTCCCAACTTTCTATATCAATCATGTGACAGAAAAGTCACGTAGACAACCTATCCCCAGGCAAAGCAAAAGGCAAAGGCCACTTTCCTGCAGGTTCCAAGGCCAGAAGTTTCTAGGCAGGAAGAAGTAGGTAAGAGAAATAGGCAGATGCACCAGGAAAATTGTGAGGCTCCAGAGCCAATAATTGCAACCAAGGATCCCTCCTTCCCTGCCCTGGGAGCCTCGGACTCCTCCAGGGCCCTCCAGGATATAGCAGGGATGTTGGGAGGGCAGGGTGACACCACTGACCCAGGCTCCCTCTTTGTGGAGATGTGTCTCATCTTAACCAGAAAGTCTCCCTCCTTTCTCTCCTATGAGGGAAATTTCACCCAAAGGAAAATTTCTATGCTGTCTACGAAACTCCTTGAGTCTTCATGTTGGAATAGCCTCTGGATAGCGGTCTTTGCCTTATGTAGTCAGTTCATTCTTTCCAAGTGCCCCAAATACCATTGTTTCTTTTAGTAAGACCTAAGAGAGAAATGTCCTCTCTGTCTGTACTGTGGTGGGGTCCAGGCTTAGGGCCAACTAGGAGCTTTGGCTCTGAGAAGGACTGAGTGACCTTGGGTTGCCCTGTGAGTCCATTAGGTTTCTCAAGGGTGCTGGGGTTCACAGAGGGGGATGAAAGGGACCACCACAGGCTGAGGTTCCTTTTTATTCAGCAGGTCTTATTTTGAAATAACGTAAATTCTTTCTAAAACTTTTATTGGGGAAGAAAAAAGGATAGGAAAGCTACTATAAAAACACCCAGAATCTTGTCAAAGTAAGAACCAAAGACCTAATCCTAAGGTCTGTCTTATTCCTTCCCCTATCTGAAACCTTATACAGCTGGGGGCATGTGTGTTGGTGGGGGTGGTAGCTTTGGGTGATACATGTCTAACAGGGCTAAAAATTCCCCAATTCAAAGGAATGCAAGTGACAGGGGCTTCCCATATCACGAAATGTGGACTCTGGTAGTTTGGGGGCAGCTAGGCCCCAAGTTCAGGAGTAAGGGAACAGTTTGGACCTGGATTTCACAGTGGGGTCTGGCTGCCACTGGTCCTAGGACTCTGTACTGTCACTGTGGGAGGCTTGGGACATGGGCTCCTTGCCCGCCTCTGCACTTGCTGTTAATAACAATGAACAGGTTCCACCACGGCCTGGCGTCTTTCTGCAAGTTCTAGAAGGCGGCCCCTGGTCTCCCTGCTCTGTGGTGTGCAGGTGCTAGAAGGCGGCCCCTGGTCTCCCTGCTCTGTGGTGTGCAGGTGGGGGACTCTAACGGGGCCTTTCCTGGGCCTTGTTCACTCCTTCCCCAATGAAAGTGTCCCTCAGTGACCTTCCTGCCCTTCAGTTTCACCCCAGTGAGTGTGCAAACAGTCTTTGGTGAATGAATGACACAATGTGTGAAGAGGTGAGTGGTGACCTTGGCTAGTGCCTATGGGGCCCTCTCGACCTAGGTGAGGTGAGCAAGCAAAGCAGGCTTCTTTCTATCCTTTGCTTCTCTCAAAGGTAGGATGAGAAGAAAGGAAGGTGGACCACGCAGAAGGGGATCTTCTATACTCAGTCTTGGGCTAGAATCCTTATGTCTCTTCATGTAGTAGCACAGGGCTCACCTGCAGCCACTGGAGGGGAATGGGATTCAAGCCAGGAATATGGAAATATCCTCCTGACTTGTGTCTGCTCTCCTGACCCTCCCACATGACAACTCAGCCCAGGGCCAAATGAACTCAGAGACAGGAACGTTGTTAGAAAAGTGTAGGTAACGTCAGGAGGACACAGGCTGAGTGTTTCTGTGTGAGGAGATGGGTTTTCAGATGGGGCCATTATCCTGGGGGACCATGGAGGGCCAAGGCAAGACCTGGGAAGAGGATCTGTTGTGTCTGGAGTGTTAATTTGTCTGAGAAAAACTTGATCATGAATTTTCTGTTACCAGTCCATGGTATTTGGCTAGGTGACTTCATGGCAGAAGTAAAGGACCACCCACTTATCGGTGACGGGTGTCCATGGTGCAGCCACATGGAACCGAGGGAAAATGAGGCAGAGCATGAGGAAAAGGAAAAGTGGAGTGGCAGAAAAGAAGAAAGAAGGCAACAGCAGGTAGGAAGAAATGGGGTGGCCCCATTGCCACACTTCCTCCAGGCCCCACTTCATGCCTCACTGGGTCTATGTGGAGCATAGCTTTGAGCACAAGGACAGCATGAAGGTTGTTGTTAATGACGTTGTCATATTTGGGGAAGGTGACTTCAGTGCCTTCCTCCTGCTACACTTGATGTTAACATACAACATCACGTCCCGGGCACAGTTTGCCCATCGGGGTTGGGTGATCTTCACACACTTGGTGGAGCTGTGACACACCTTCTTCAGGGACACTGAGGCAAATGAACCACAGTTGGGTTCTGGTCCTCCCTCTGAGTAGTAAGGGGATTTTACTCAGCTTCTTGAATTGGACACAGTCAAGGGCATCCAATGGCCTTCCACACTCTTCCTCTGAAGGGCCTGGCTGGGCAGCTGCTCACAGAGAAGATGATAAGGAGTTGGAGCCACCAAAGGAAGGGGTGAATGTGCATGTGGGTCCCCATGAGTGGAGCTGCCATGCACAGCCCATGACCTGGGAACATTCAGGGCCATGTGGCCCTGTGCCAGCTCCTGAGCCTGGAAACGCATCTGCCATGCGACAAAGTAGGGGCAGCTAATGCAGTCTGGGGAGGTTGACCTCTGTGTCTCATCCTCTAATTCTATGACAGATCCACCTGCAACGTAAATTTCCTTCTCCCAGATGGAAGTTCTGAGGCTCCTTGTTAATTAGTACATGAAAGAGCCGGGAGGAGCCTCCAGGGGGTGAGACTCCCCTGCATGGTATTTTCCTGTGTCTGAGTTTCAACGACTTCACACCACCGCAAAGTGGTGGCTGTCAAGGGTGGGGTGACTGGTTTGGGGTCAGAGAGAAAGTTGTTCCTAATGCCAGGTTTTGCTTCTCTTCAGAGACCTGGAGCCTGAGGAAATGAGAAAGGATTTATATGCAGGAGACCAATGAAGGGTCAAGTTGTGTCACCTTAAAATCTATATATTTAAGCCCTAGCTGCCAGTGCCTCAGACTATGACCCTGTTTTAAGAGAGCCCTCCCAGTAGTAACCAAGTGAAAATGAGGTCCCTGATCCAATATGGACAGAGAGACCCACACAGAGTTGCGACTATGTGAGGAGACACTGGGAGAAGGTGCCCATCTACACTCGGAGAGAGGCCTCTGAGGAAACTGACCCTTAACCTTGGACTTTCGCTGCCAGAACTGCTAATACACTTCTGCTGTTTATGCCACCTGGCGTGTGTCCAGGTGACAACAGCCTTAGACACGAATATAGGGATAATGGTAGACCCATGCAAATGAGCAGGCAGAGAGTACGGGAGTGACCGTCCCTACCCTGTGCCTACCCTGCTCCCAGCAGGTTCTGCCCAGCCTTTCCCTACATCTTGCCCATGAGGAAAGTCAGTAGAACCCATAAAAGCATGGATTTTATTAGCTGAATATTGGTGGGAGAAATGAGAACATGATCTGACTAAACTCTGTCCACGGGCCTGTGTGCTCAGCCACGGCTCACCGTGTGTTCACTCTCCCTGTGCAGAACTGGGCTTCATGGGTGGCTACAGATGCTGAACACGAGGGAGGGGACCTCAGGTGATGTCCAACACTGGGTCTCACAGCCTACATCCAGTGTCAGGGAAGCCTGAAGGATGGATGTGCCAGCACCTGTGCTGGGCCTGCTGGAATCACACATTTTCTTCTATCTCCAGGCTCCATGTAATGGGCTCTTCTTTGTAGGAGCAACACCCCAGGCAGGTTTTATTTTTGTTGTTGTTGTTTTTCCTTTTGAAACAAAGTCTCACTTTGTCACCCTTGGTAGAGTGCTATGGTGTCATAGCTCACAGCAACCTCAAACTCTTCGGCTTAAGCAATCCTCTTGCCTCAACCTCCCAAGTAGCTGGGACTACAGGTGCCTGCCACAATGCCCGGCTAGTTTTAGAGATGGGGTCTTGCTCTTGCTCAGTTCTCAAACTCCTCCTGAGCTCAGGCAATCTACCCACCTCAGGCTCCTGGAGTGCTAGGAATACAGGCATAAGCCACTGCACCTCCAAGGCAGGTTTTAATACAGAGAACTGCACTAGCATCAGTAGGGAAGGCAGCTCTGTCCCACAAAGTTTATGTGGTGGAAATATTACCCACATTGTAACAGTGTTCAGAGGTGTGACCTTTAAGAGGTGATTTAGGTTAGGAGGGCTCTGCTTTCATAAAAGATGGATGCCATTATTGTGGGTGTGGTTTAGTTAACTCGAGTGGGGTCCTGATAAAAAGGAAGAGTTTGGCTCAATTTTCTCTCTCTCACATGCGTGCCTGTCTTCCACCATGGGGTGACCCTTACCAGATGCTGACACCATGCTCTTGAACTTCCCATCCTCCAGAGACATGAGCCACATAAAATTTTATTGCTGATCAATTACCCTGTCTGTGGCACTCTGTTATCACAGCAGAAACTAGACTAAAATGAAGTCTTTTCATCAAGAAATTTCATTATCCCTGGATGTCATAGTGGAAATAAGTTTCTTATTTTCCTGGGGTTACAAGGACAGGTTTGGTATCCACCGAGAGGTCGAGAGGGCATTTCAGGGACATGAGTAGCTGCCTTCTCACCTGTCCCCTGAAAACCAGGGTAAGATCCTTTCTGGGAAGAATAAAGTTGAGAAAGGGCTTGCTTATCATTTATGCCTGGTGTGGTAGACGTGTGCATGGACAGGGACAGAGGTGATGCTGTCCCTCTGCAAGGATTCCCACTCTCACCATGCCTTAGGTGATTCAGAACCGGGATAGGATCATTTACCAAGATGCTCATTGCTGTCTTCTCTCTGTCTTCTCTCTTCTTGCCCAGGAAGTTCCAAGGTTTTGGTCTGGGGTGTGGAGTTGTTAATAGCTTCTAGGTTTCATGGCCCCAAGCAGAAGTCAAGAGGTAACATTTACATGTTCTGAGGCAGCCTCCCATGTGAGAAGGGAAATCAGCCTGGAGTTGCCGAGAGGGCAGGGACTGAGAAGGTGCTGGGTTGGAGAAGGAAGGGCATCCAAGGGCAGCACTGGCTCACAGAGTTTCGAATAGGAGGGAGAAGATCTGGGCCATAGCGTCAGTGTCCTGCCTAGACATTCCACAGCCAGTGTCTGTTTTGGTCCAATTGGGCTGCAGTGACAAAATATCAGAAGCTGGGTAGCTTCTAAACAACAGAAATTTATTTCTCACAGTTCTGAAGTCCAAGATCAAATCATCCACAGATTCAGTGTCCGATGAGAGCCTGTTTCATACGTGACTGATATCGGGCAGGTCTTCCTACCCCAGTAAATAAGGCCAGATATAATTTAATTTCAAAAAATTAAGTTATGTGATATTTCTCTCACCTTAGCATTATAAACCAAATTCACAGGGGTTATAGGGAAGTGGGCGGGGGCAGGAGGGGTGGACATTTGACAGAAGGAGGGAGGGCAGGAGGGGGGCTCTCACCTAATGTGCACATGGTGAGGGTGGGTAACACGCCCCCCTGGGGGAGGGGCTCTTCTAAAAATGAAACTTTACCCTGGAATTAAGAACAATGTAACTTAAAAATCATACCCTCATATTAATTTGAAAAAATTAAAAAAACTCAAAAAAATAAGCCAAATTCATGCTTTTTATTAATTATATCTTTTAACACTCATAAATCTTTGAAGTAGTGGGCTTTTTTTTTTTTTGCAGTTTTTGGCCAGGGCTGGTTTGAACCCACCACCTCTGGTATATGGGGCCAGTGCCCTACTCCTTTGAGCCACAGGTACCACCCTAGGCATTTTTTAATGTCCTTTTACAGAAAAGAAAACAGAGGCACAGGCAAGTAGGCATATACTCATTGTACTAGCAGAGAAGGAGCCAGGGACAGAGAACCCCGGGTATTGTGAGAGATCATTTAATAGAAGTCACAGAAAACACGATATATTGACTCATGTGGATGACAAGCCTGGAATGAAGTCTACAGGCGGACAGCTGGGTTGAAGCAGAGGCTCAGATGATGTCAACAGGACCCAGTTTCCCTAAGTCTCTGGGCCCTATTCTTCTGTGCCCTTCATTTTCCAGCTTGCTGTGATGGGAATGTGCCTGTCAGCTAGTTCCCAGTGAGGTTATCTAGGTGCACGTTTTAGCCTAAAATGTGATGTCTCCCTCCTGAGACTGTCCTGCAAAAGCCTCGTGGCTCCTTATAGGTTCTAGTTGAGTCTTATCCTTCTCTGAACCAGTCGCAAAATTAATTTTGCTTAGTAGAAATACACTTGCTTTCCACCGAGTCTCAGCTAGCTGTACTTCTGCCTGGTTACCATACATTTCTTAGTTGTTTTGAACTTGAAAGAGATATAATGGTACACAGTCAAACAATTTACAAGCCAGATTATCTGTCAGTGCAGGGAATATATAACATAGATACAACATGGATTCTGTGTCTATACTTCATTTTAGAGAGATTGTCAATATGGTCAGGCAAAGTGCCCACTCATGGTAGCCACCAGTGTGGAATAACTTATCTGTGAACCATGGTCACAAACAGCAAAATGGAAGATGCCAAATTAGTAAAAATGTGGGAGAAAGAACTAATAGAGATTGAGCAAAATTACAGTTCTGTTTCCATTTGAGATTCATGTTTGTGAGCAAAGAGAGGAGATGCAGGGGCAGCAGCCACCCACGAGGTATGCCTACGTCTCCGGCCACACATTTTTACCTGCCTGTCAGGTGAATCCATTGAGCATCTCAATGATGACTTCTCAAATGATTAAAAGATTATTTTTAATATGGTATGACCATATCTGCTACAGAGAAACAAAAGGAAGACTCGTTAGCGATCATATTTTACTTATTAATGATGAGTAAAATGTGTCTTTTCACTGGTTTGAAGGAATCAATGTCTCCCCCATGACTAGGCAGAGAAAAGATGTTGAAATTAACTTAGATGCCAAAGGGGCGCATCTGCGGGGCAACAGTAAGTTGCATTTCACTGACTGAACACAATTAATGTGCATTTTTATAGGCAAGAATCAGTTAACATTATTGTCAGTTTTTCATAATTTACAGAGTTGTAAACAGCCCGAGGCCAGTGGGTGGTGAGTCATCTTCTCTGTGTCCTATTGCCAAGTTTCCCACATTCCTCTGACACTCCGACATGCTCAACAAGCATCCCATTTGGCGAAAGCACTTCTGACCACTGCTCATGCAATGCCGTCATGTGGACCCCAAGGAAGGCTTTCTCTGAACCTCCAACCCTCACATGGTTGTTAGTGGGTTTTTCTCCTTGTCCTTATCTGAATCCCTCTCTTGCTAGAATGGAATAGTTCACATAGTTCATGCCAGTCTAGAGAGCACCCACCGCACAGCCCTCAAGGTCACCTCTCCCTGTTGTACTACGTAGACCATTGTCCTTGCTCTAGATTGTCACAATTCCCTCTCCATGTGCTTGATTTTTTCCTCTTAATTTTTTTATTAAATCATAACTGTTTACATTAATGCATTTATGGGGGACAATGTGCTGATTTTGTATATAATTCAGAATGCTTACACCAAACTGGTTAACATAGCCTTCACCTTGCTTAATTATTATGTTGAGACATTTAGACTCTACTCTTAATAGATTTGACATGTAACCACCCTTGCAATATACACCATAGGTGAGGTCCCATCGATTACTCTCCCTCCACCCAATCTCCCCCTCCCCCCCACTCCTCTTCCCGTCTTCACCCTAGACTATAGTTGTGTTTTATCTTTCATATAGAAGTGTGGGTGATTATATATTGGTTTCATGATAGTACTGAGTACACTGGATACTTTTTTTTCCATTCTTGAGATACAAAGAAGAGTATGTTCCAGCTCTTTAAATGGAAATATACAAGGCATCACCCACGGGCCTGCTCAGTATGCAACAAGCAGACTTAGGCTCCGAGGTGGGGCTCACTCTAGGAAAAAAAAAGAAAAAAAGAAAAAAAAGGAATTCAAGATTCACAATATGAAGAAAACAGAAGAAAGTGTTTCCAATAATTAGAAAGTGTAGGGACTGTAAAACCCTGTGCTTGTATAACAAAAAAAGAGTGAAACGAGACAATGGGATCCCCAACATCTTGTTGATCTGGACAGGACATTAATTCATTATTTGTAGGAAAAATAACAATGGCCATTTGTCCATTCTCATCCATATGCCAGCTCTCTCCTAGGAATTGCTACATGCGTTACACTTAACCTTACATGATGCCAGAAGGAAAAATTATCATTTACATCTTGCAAATGAAGAAAACCATAGTTTAATGAAGTGGAAACTTTTGTTCAAAGCCACAATTAGTAAGAGGTGGGTCCTAATTTAGTGTGGTCTCAGAGTCCACCGTTCTGTCTTCACACCCTTCAATAAATCCTTGCAGGGTGAATTCTCCTGCGTTCCAGCTGGCAGAGTGAGAGACAAGGACCGTTTCTGCTGCAGTCTAGAAACCGCTGCCCTGGAAGGTTCGCCCAAGGAGCCTGCCACTCAAGCAGAGCAGGTGTCCCAGCTGACTGCTTGCAGTGGGGAGGACTTGCATGTGGTCAGGAGGGAAGTGCATAGGCACTGGAGGGTCACCCATGCCCAAACACAGATCCCTGTGAGACTCTGCTAGTTGGCTGGGAAGGATCCCTGTGGAGCAGAGAGCAGATGAGGGGTCAGAAAGAGCCCCAATCTCATAGGCAGCATTGCCGGAGGCTAATGTTTCAGAATAACTCCTCAACAGACCTCAGCAAATCCGACAAGCTTCTCCTCTGGTCCCCAGCCCAGTCCCTAAAGTGTTAGTTAGGAACTTCAAGACGTGACAGGAGAAACATTTGGGGACACAATGTGCCCTGGGCCAGAAGGAATCTGATGCTGCTATTGGAAAAAAAAAAATGGTGTGTGTGCAGATGGTGCCCTGAAATTAAAAAAATAACATGCCCTACCACAGCTTCAGTGTGTGACGTGTCCAGCCCCTGTTGAGAAGGCCACATCACGTGTTTGAAGCTGAGACCCAGAGAGGTTTCAGGCCTTTGCCCAAAGCCCCACAGGCTACGAAGGCCTGGGTCAGAGGGCAGTAATTCCTCAAGGACAAAAACAAATTGTGCAACCCTGGCACAGCTGGGGAAACTCTCTTGAGCCTGGGGTTGCCCTCTTGGGGAGAAAAACTCTCCTCTGGGGCTGGACGGAGAAAACTAGTTTGTGTTGCAGTGGTGACATTATTTTTTGCTCACTGGTTTATTCATAAAATATGTGTAAAGGATCCTTGGATGGAGGTTACAGCCCCTGAGCCTGATGCGGGATGTCTGCATGCACAGGGCCCCATTCAGCCTGCTGGGGGACACTGGCAAGCTCCGAGCCCCAGCCAGCCGGGAGAGCAGCATTGCATTCTGGACAGGAGGGAGCCAGGCCAGCTCTGCAGAGGTCAGGCTGGGAAGGCCACACGAGAAACCCCTGACCTTCAGCATGTGCCTTAACCTCCATAAACTTCTGTTTTCTCTTGCAATTCAGGATAATTGTTCTTTCATCAAATGTGCGTTGTGAGGTTTAAATAAATTTATATATGCTGATCTAAGTACAAATACAAATATATATGAATAGAATATAAAAATAAATACACTAACATCATGCATATGCCTGTGTGGCAAGTATTATAAACTGACACCCCACTTAATGGAGCCTAGCCCCTTTGATGGATGGGTAGTGGTGAGGCTGGGATTTAAACCCTGGAAGTCAGGCTCTAGGGTCTGGATCCTTGGCTACTCAGTTCTGCCCCAGCCCCATGCTCTTCATGTCAGTATCAGCTGCAGATAGGGAATAGGCAGGTGACTCAAAAGTGGCTGACCCTTGGCCACAGTTGGCACATGCAGTGGGGAATGGGGACTGCATCCCTTGATGTAGGTGTGCAGCTAGAATTCTCTCTCTGCTGCTCCCCAGAGCAGAACTTGCATAAGAGTCTACAAGTCCCTGTCTTGGGCTTGACCGCACCCACCCTGGAAAGCCTGGTCATGGTGATAGGGTGCTCACAAGCAAGGTAGCTGTGAGCTGGACACACGACCAGGTAGGGTGAGTTCCTGCTCAGCAGCCTCACCTCCTCCCAGTGTCCCTGCCTCCCCGCATCCTACAGGAATGGGGCTCTTCATCGGGTATTGTTTCCTACATTTTTTGCATAGAAAATAACTTCAGAGGCCCCTCCCTCATTTCTCCCATCTTCCTTTCCTCATTCCCACTTCCCTTGTCTCTTCATCAGTGACCTCTGCAGGTTGCTCCTCTCCTGTCCATCCCTAAATATTGGAGTTTCTCTACATCCCGCCCTTGTTTTTCTTCTTGGCTCCACCTTCCATACTGTCCCCTCACAATCTGCACATCCATACAGGGTATCCATAAATTTTAAATTGCACACTAGTTTAATTTGCATTCAAACTTTTGGGCCACCCAGTATGTCTATATCCAATGGCTCCTGATTCTACATGCTCAGCCCTCATCGTCCTTCTGAGCTCCTGATCCATATTTCCAAAGACCACTGCCTCTCATATCTTAGTGGTGCAGGTCTAAATTGGGACCCTCCTTTTCTTCCCTGTATTAAGGTTCTCCAGAGAGACAGAACCAATGGGAGATAGAGACATAGGTGAGGGAGGACTTATTAATGGAATTAGCTCACTTAGTTGTGGGCACTGACATGTCCTACAATAGATTGTCTACAATCTGGAGAGTGAGGAAAGTGGCAACAGAGTTCAGTTCAAATGCAAAGACTTCAGAGCGAGGGAAGCCAGTGGTATAACTCAGTCTGACGCTTTATAACCTGAGGAGCTGCTGGTGTAAGGCCTGGAGTCCAAAGCCTAGAGAACCAGTAGCCCTGATGCCCAAGAGCAGGAGAAGGAGGTATGTCCTTGCTCTAGAAAAGAAAGAGAGAATGTGCCTTTCCTCTGACTTTTCGTTCTATGTGGGTGCTTTCTGATGGGGTGGGGCCCACACAGTGGGTGAGGCTGGGCTTCCTCAGTCCACCAATAAAATGCCAATCTCTTCTGGAAACCTCCTCACAGACATACCCAGAAATAGCACTTTACCAGCTATCTGGGTATCCCTCAGTCCATCAAGTTGACACCCAAAATTAACCATTGCCACCCCCAAACCTGCATGTCCCCTGTGATCTCAATCTCCCCATTTCTGGCTTTCGCACCCTCTCTTATGTGGTCTTTTAACAAGACCAAGTGCACCTGTCATTCCCCTGCGTGGAAACCTTTCTGAGACCTGCCTCCATCTGGTCTGAAATTCCTCGTGAAGTCACAAGGCCTTGTCACCTGGCCCCTGCATTTGTAATTGCTCTGTCCTTGTCCCTCAGCCACCTGCTCCACATTTCCTCACTAGATCTGTTCCTGTAGTGTTTCTCAAATTTTCGTCTCTGTGCTTATACACAGGTTGCCTGAAAATGTTCTTTCTCCTCCTTCTGCACTTGGCAAACTGGTCTCCATCCTTCTGGATTCAAATCAAAAATGGTTTTCTCTCTGAAGCCTCCCATTTTATATCCACAAACACACGGCATCTCCTTCAGCTTTGAAACTCAGTCCCCACCTGCCAGCTTTTAACAAATTATGAAACATTTATTTTGCATGAAAGGAAGCTGAGGTACAGGAAGCGAATGGCATGATACAAACTCAAGGTCACATTACTGAAAGAGTCTATGCTGCGATTTACACTTTGAAAGCATGAGTCTCAAACTGCTCAGTAATTTGAAAGTTAGGAAGAAAGAAAGGTATGTTAGCCTGGGGTTCGCCCACACTGGACATGAGATGGCTGTATTCTCCCAGTGCTCCCGGGAACCTGCAGCAGTGAGGAGGGCGGACAGGTGGAAGGCTGGCTTCAGAGACAGCCAGGACAGCGCATGGGGTCGCTTCTCAGAATTTCACCAACTTGAAATCCCTAATAATTTTATCTTCAGATTTGTGATTTGTAAGTGAAGTCCAGTGGGTCACTAACCTCGTGCTTGAGCAGAGAGAGGAGACTGGCTGGGTGTCCACAGCAGACAGAGGAGATAACACACACAGAGCACAGAGCCACAACATACAAGTCATACAGCTACACAGAAAAAACACAGCACACAGCACACACAGCACACAGCTCACACAGCTCATAGCACACACAGCACACATAGCACACAGTACACAGCACACAGCTCACACAGCTCACACAGCACACAGCACACACAGCACATACAGCACACAGAGCACACATAGCACACAGTACACAGCACACATAGCACACAGTACACACAGCACACACTACACAGCTCACACAGCTCATAGCACACACAGCACACACAGCACACAGCACACAGTACATACAGGACACACCACACAGCTCACATAGCTCATAGCACACACAGCACACAGCACACACAGCACACACAGCACACAGTACACATAGCACACACCACACAGCTCACACAGCTCATAGCACACACAGCACACGCAGCACACAGTACACACAGCTCACAGCACACAGAGCACACAGCATACACACTCACACAGCGCTCAGTACACACAGGTCTCAGGACACAGCAGCACTGGTGGCAGTCCCTGGGACTGCCAAGAGAGGAGGGGCTCCACATGGAGGCAGCTCCGGGAGGCTTCCCCGGCCTTTTTATGTCCTGTTGTGTGTAGTGATTAGAAAATACCTCTATTTCCTCATTACATTTTATAAGTCATAAAATGTTTTTAAAGGGTAAACTTTATAGCTTTTTATTTTTAACTGCATTTCTCTTCCTGCATTTTGAACAAGAGGCCCTATTTTCATGTGGCTCCACAAAATCTGTGGTCTGCCCCGCAGATGGGACTCGAGAGAGAGTGCAGCATTTTCAATTTAGAAATACGGAGACCAAGCAGCCAGGAGCTCAGGAGATGACGTGAGAACGCAGAGAGAGGTGGGAAAGATCAGATGGAATTAGCGGAGAGAAGGAAAAATCAGGCAGGTGTGAGAGGGAGGGCTGGTTCTCTATATGATGGACATAATTTTAGCAGCAGCGAGAAAGAAGGAAAGAGCTGTTAGAACTCAGCATCAGCAAGCAGCCTATGAGATGATAGGAGACAGAGGAATTGCAAAGATAGCCTGATGTGTGACCCAGAGTGGTAAAAAATATATTTCTTATTTGATTTTATGGGGCTGGGTGATACGTAGGAGGTAGGGAAGATGAGTTATTAATAAACAGCAAGAGATACTTTCATTGACAAGAGAACCTTGGAAAAGACTGAGAGCCATACAGCTGATTAGTTGGAGAGATGGAGAGCTGAGGAAAAAAAGAAAAAAAGGAACTGGTCACTCTTAGAATGCTTATTTTATTTATTAAGGCATCTTAAAAGACCTCAAGGATATAAATATAGATACAGATACAGATATAGAAATATACACAAGTGTGTATAGACAAGTGTACATACACAAGTGTGTACACACATGTATAAACATGTAATTCAAAATTCAATAGATGAAAGATATTCTGCTAGCCTTTTGTATCCATGGGTCCCACATCTGTGGATTTAAACTAATTGTAGATCAAAAATATTTAAGAAAATAATCTGCCCTGAACACATACGGACTTCTTTTCTTGTTATCATTCTTCAAACAATACAACATAGCAGCTATTTACATAACATTTGCATTGTGTCCGGTATTACAAGTAATCTAGAGATGATTTAAAGTATATGGGAGGGTGGCACAGGTTATATGCAAATACTGCTACTCCCTTATACATCAGGGACCTGAGCATCTGCAGAGTTGGGTGTCTGTGGGAGGTCCTGGAATCCATCAACCCCCCCCAGGGACACTGGGGAAGAAGTGCCTTTAAAGTTATATATGTTATGTGTAAATATGTGATCTATATTCACGCTATACGTATATATCTATATCTCTATATAAATATTTTTATACAGAAAATGACATTGAATCTATAAAATTAAGACTAGCACATTGCTCCAAACGGCACATGGAGGTGGGATGTGAACTCAGGACTCTGTGGCTCAGGACTGAAGGAGCTGGGCGTGAGGAAGGAAGAGACCCACACAGATGGTGTGGAGAGGACTGAGCGGCTCCCATGAGGTCCTTCTTTCAAGCACTCCTGGAAGGATGATTTGTAATCTCTACAACAAGGCTCCCATTGGGGACTGAAGCCACTGTGGGAGTCAGTTCCTCAGGTGCGGGCAGAGGTGGAGATTTATTGTCTGCTTGACCTGGAGGAATTGGTTCCCGCTGTGCCTGAGGCTGCGGAGAGGTAGGTGTGGCCTCAGCTTGCAGAGGTGAGGGGCTCTTAACATTTCCTGCATGCTATTTTCTACTCCAGAGGCATCTCCTTTTGTGTTGGAGATTCATAATGGCAGTAGAAACGGAAATTCTCTGACCCTGGGTGGCGTGTAGGTTAAGTATACGACCCACCTGTGCCCACAGAGCTAAGCCTGAGGTTCCTTTGCCTTGGAACTAAGGGCAGTGTTGCTGTCCTGTCAGTAAAAGTGAAACGAGAGACTTTTCACCCGGGAGCAATCAGCAGCTTTAAGGGCTGCTGGAGAGTGGCAATGTACAAAAGTTGCTCCTTAGGAAGTTCTTGCCCCAGGCGTGAAGGTCCCCTAGTGTTGACTCAGGGAAAGGGAGACTCCCCTTCCTGAGGGCATCTCTGGGCTTCTTACCTTGGCTGAAGGACGCCAGGGTTTTCCCCCAAATCGCTGTTCCTGTGCCATGGCCTGGTCAGGTTGGCCTGATGTCTGTTCTGATCACGTTGGGGTCACCAGATGAAGGACTTGGGCACTAGGCGTGAAGAGCCTGACACAGATTATGCGTGCACAGGACTCCAGCAGAGCTCCGCAGTCCTCTACCCACTGAATCTGTGCCAGTGTCCTCACTCCTGGAGCGGAACTCCTTCACAGAACCTTGTGGATTTTACTTTGCCTACTCTGTTGCCTCACAGGGATCTGTCTCCTCTGAATCTGCCATAGGAACTCTGCAGTTTTTTAGACTGATTACACTGTTTTGGGATATATTTTGAAGATTTTAAACAGAAGATTTTAGATATTACTTTATCTCAGGTAAGCACAATCCAAAATATTAAAATAGGTCTCAGCATTAAGAAAAACCAAGACATGTGTCTATGAGTTGTACATACCACCAGGAACAAGGAAAAGAGATTTAAAAAAAAAGATATGAATGTCTCACAAAGGAAAGGGCTTATAGGAAAAGATGAGAGAAAGAGAACAGGATGATTGAGACTGGGGGCTTGTACAGTGCATGAGACAGAAAGGAGCCGGTCCCCAGAGCGCCTGCTATGGAAATTTTATAAGCATGGACCCACTTCCTTCACTCTCCTCAAGGGTAAACTTCATAAAAATTTGATATAACATACTATCTTCCTATCTTGATCTCTAATTCACTCTTCAATTCACTCCTATCTGCTTTTGTCCACAAAAAACTATTGAAATTGCTCTTGTCAAGGTTTCTAACAATTCTTATAAGATCAAGTTCAATGGTCCATCTGCCATCATCTTTGTCATGGCAGAATTTGGCAGAGCTGGCTCCCTCTGTGTTCTAGCGATATTCTCCTTCCCCAGGTTTTATGATGTCATACTTACAGTTTTATTTAACCAACTTCTTATATGGATCTCTTTTCATCTTTATTTTATTTTGATAAAAGATTCTATCTATTCCCATATAATTAAATAACATCTATATGTCAGTGATGCATAATTGTAATTACAATAATCATATTTTAGGGTTTATTTATTAATTATGACATATCTTTTCTCCATTAAGATCTCAGTTCCAATAATCATACAACTTTGTACATTTGGTCATTAAGAGGTAAAATAAACAGGTTAAAGCTCTCAAAATTAGTAAATGATAGAACCAATACTTGGTCACAAATCTTCCAAATTCTAGAGCTACTGCTGTTGTTGTTATATGTGACTGTGTCCCTCCTAAAACAAAAATTAGAGGTGATAATTGTGTCTTAACATAACAGAATAGCTTGAAGTAGAGCAACATTTTGCCAAGAAAAATTTTAAAACCCAAATACAATGTGAAATAGGCAGATGTTGAAGGCGTTAAACAGATGACAACACAGATAGGAATTAAGTTGAGAAAATCCCTGAGAGAAGGAAACCACATACAATAAGCTCAGTACTTAGTGGTTTTTCCCTCAAGATATTTCCTGAATTTTTTTAAAAAAATATATATATTGTTGGGAATTCATTGAGGGTACAAAGAATCAGGATACATTGACTACTTGTGTGTACTAGTCTGTTTATCACAGCTCAATTGACAATTGCCAAAATGTGGAAACAGCCTAAATGCCCATCAACCAAGGAATGGATTAAAAAGCTATGTTATATGTACACCATGGAGTACTATTCAGCCACTAAAAAAGACAGAGACTTTACATCTTTTGTATTAACCTGGATGGAAGTGGAACACATTATTCTTAGCAAAGCATCACAAGAATGGAATCTTAATTGTAGAAATAAAGTGGGTAAGAAGCAATGAAGAAAGCATTGAACAATAGCAGAGCGTGTAGCACTGCTATCAGACTGAGGAAACAAAAATTGTTGTTGAGTACTCACCAAAGATGAGGAGTTACAACTGGCATCACAGGAACTATGAGAGACTAGGAAGGGTCGTTAGAGACTACTATGACTATACATAAATAAATTGAAAAACCCAGAACAATCAAATCAACTCCTGGACACATACAGCTTACAAAGATTGAACCCATGAAAAAAATAAACAACCTGAATAAGCCAACCATGAGTAATGAGATTAAAGCCTAATAAAAAGTCTCCAACCAAAGAAGAGCCAAGGAGCTGATGAATTTATTGCTGACTTGTAACAAACGTTTAAAGATGAACTAATACCAACTCTATTCAAACTACTTCAAAAAACTTGAAAGGAGAGAATACTTCTAAATTTATTTTATAAGACCAACATAGCCTTGATGCCAAAAACAGATAAGGTCACAGCAAAAACAAAAATTATAGGCCAATACCCGTCACTATTGATGCACAAATCCTCAACAAAATAATAGCAAACTGAATTTAACAACACTTTAAAAACATCATTCACCATGGTCAAGTGAGATCCATCTCAGGGATGCAAATGGCTCAACATATGCAAATTAATTAATCCCTTCAACAGAACCAAGACAAAAATTATATGATTCATCTCAATAGGTGCCAAAAAAGATTTGATAAAATTCACATCATCTCATGATAAAAACTCAGCAAATTGGGTATAGAAGGAACATAATTCAATATAATGAAGACCCCATATAACAAACCATATATAGTTAATATGTTGAATAGGAAAAAATTGAAAGCCTTTACACTAAAATCTGGAAAAAAATAAAGATGCCCACTTTTACCAATTCTATTCAACATAACTAGGAGTCCTGACCAGAGCAATTTAGGCAAAAGAAAGAAATAAAATGTATACAAATTAGAAGAGAAGAAGCCAAATTATCCTTGTTTGCAGACGACATCATAAAACAGAGGTAGAAACTCTGTAAGTTGACCAAGCAAGGGGCTGGAACAAACTTGTCAACAACATACAGAGGCGGTTAACACAATGAACTAGGCCTACTGAACTGATACGTACATGTGGTGAGCGTCCAGTATATGAAAATTAGGTCAATTTAAGGAGGTTGTCAATTATGGGGGGTTTTACTGTAATTGGAAACACCTAAAGACTTCATCAAAAAAAAAAAAAGAAAGAAAAGAAAAGAAAAAAAAACCACTTATAACTGGTAAACAAATTCAGTAGAGTTACAGGATATAAAAATCAACATACAAAAATCAGTAGTATTTATTTGTACTAATAGCAAGCAGTCTAAACAAGAAATCAAGAAAGCCATGCCATTTATAATAACTACAAAAAATAAAATACCTAGGAATCATTTTAACCAAAAAGTGAAAGATCTCTACAAGGAAAATTATAAAATACTGTTGAACAAAATCAAATAAGAAGCACAAAAATGGAAAACTATTCCATGCTCATGGATTGGAAGAATTAATATTATTAAAATGTCTATACTACCCAAAGTGATCTGCAGATAGAATGCGATCTCTATCAAAATACCAATGATATTTTTCACAAATTTCTTTTAAAAATTCAAAAATTCATATGGAAACACAAAAGACCCTGAATAGCTAAGGCAGTTCTGAGCCAAAAGAATAAACCATAGGCATTTCACCACCTGAGTGCAAGTAAAATTATACTAAAAACCTATAGTAACCAAAGCAGCATGGCTTTGTCATAAAAACACATATAAACCGGTGGAACTGAACAAAGAACTCAGAATAAATCCATACACAGACAACTCATTTTTGATGAAGGCACCAAGAACATACATTGGGAAAAGAACATCTCTTCAATAAATGGTGATGAGAACACTGGATATCCACATGCAGAAAATAAACTAAATCCTCTTATATGCCTATATAAAACCCAAATCAAAATGGATTAAATACTTAACTGTAAGACCTGCTATAAAACTATTAGAAGAAAACATTGATGAAACACTCCAGGAGGTTGGCCGGGGCAAAATTGTGTTAAGTAAGAGCTCAAAAGCTCAGGCAACAAAACCAAAAATAGACTAATGGGATCATACAACAAAGGAAACAATCAACAAAGTGAGGAGTCAACCTAGAGAATGGGAGAAAATAGTTGCCAACTATCCATCTAACAAGGAATTACCTAGAACACACAAGGAACTCAACTCAATAGCAACAAAACAAACAACCTGTTCTAAAAATAGGCAAAAGACCTGAATGGTAATTTCACAAAATAAGATGTACATATGAAAAAATGCTCAACATCACTAACAATCAGGGAAATAGAAACAAAACCACAGTGAGATATAATTTCACTCCAGTTAGAATGGCTCTTCTCAAAAAAGGCAAACAACAACTACTGGCGAGGATTCTGAGAAAGGGGAAAGCTTGTACATTGTTACCGGGAATATAAAGTTGTGCAACTGTTACAGAGAGTAATACAAAAGGAAAAAGGATTTACCATATAATTACCATATAATTGGCATTGGGGATGCGTACTGCTGGTTACATATCCAAGAGAAAGGGAATCAGTGTACTGAAGAGAGCTCTGCTTCCCTTATTTATTGCAGCCAAGATACGGACTCAGCTTCAATGTCTATCAGTGGATGATCCATATCAGTGGACGAATGAATAAAATCCTGTCTTTTGCAGCAATGTGGTTAGAACTGGAGGTCGTTACATTAAGTGGAATAATCCAGGCACATACAAACAAATAAAACATGTTTGCACTCATATAGGGGGGCCAAAAATGTTAATTTCCTGGTGGTTAGACGGAGTTGATGTACTTTCCCTATTCCTTACTCAAAACTCGAGACATGATGTAGAAAACAAACATGAGAAGATGCTGAATGGTGGAGAGAAGAAGCAAGACTAGATAGATAGGGCCCTTGGGACCTAGTGGTGGTTTCCCTGGGCTTTATTTTCACCTTTTATATTTCAAGTTGGGTTCTGGGGGAAAAAATGGCAACCTCGAAATGCCAGAGGCAATAGGCAAAACTGCTCCAAGAAAAGATGCTTCTTCTATCTAAGGAACAAGGAAAGCAGCAACTAAGCAAACCAGCTAATATAGACAGTAACTACTTTGCTCTAGCCAAATGCAACTGAAAAAATCATGTCTACCTCTTGCTCCCATCAGCAAAAGCAAAGTGGGGAACCTATACTTCCACTCTTATCTAGATGTGACAAGGTGTCCATTTCCTCTCTTGCTGATAGAGGTGATATCAGTGGGTGGGGGGAGCTGGGACTTTCATCCCCACCCACTGGTAAATAGGCTTTCCCTATCCTCACAGTATGAGTGGAGGCCACTCGGGAATCCCGGACTTCCTCACCAACCCACTGGTAAGGAAGATCCTTCCCTGCCTCTCAGGGAGTGTCAAAAGATACTAAGAGGGAGGGTGAGATAACCACACCACACAGAGGTACTGCTGTCAGCAGAGGCCACTTGGAGAATGGCAATAAGACACCCATCTTCCTCTCAGCCAGGGCAGTATCAGCAGAACCGTAGCGGGAGGACTGACATCTGCCTCTACCCAGAAGTAGTCAGGCTCCCCCTCAGGTGTGCTGTCAAAGACAGTCTCATGAGAATCCAGACCTTCCCCTCCCCTAACAGTCGTGAAGTAGCACCTGCTGGCGCCGTGTTCAAGGATTATGGTAAAACACAGTTTAAATAAAATCCAGTCTCACAACATACTTCTCAAATTCCTGGGCTGAGTAAAGTCATTTATGATACTCTAAACCAGGAAAGGATTGATTTGAATGAGAAAAGACGATCAACAGATGTCAGCCCCTGGACGGCACAGGTGTGGGAATTATCTGACAAGGCTTTTAAAGAAGCCATCGTAAAAATACCTCAATGAGAAATTATAAACACGTTTGAAACAAAGGGAAACTATAAAGTCTCAGCAAATAAATAAAAGATATAAAGAAGAATAAAAATTAAACTTTAAGAGTGGAAAATACAATAACGACATTTTAAAAACATGGATGAGCTCAACAACAAAATAGAATAGAGAAAAGGATCAGTGAAGTTGTGAAAAGGACGAGAGATGTTATCCAGTCTGAATAACAGAAAGAAAATCGAAAAGAGGAAAAGAGCAAACTCGGGAACTGTAACAGACCACGTGTTTTGTTACAACATGTGTGATCTAACATGTATGTCACAGAAGGATGACAGGAGGGCCGAAAAAGTATTCGATGAAAGAACGGCCAGAAGTTCCCCTAATAACAGCAAAAGACAAAGATGTCCTCCACAGGATTAACACAAAGAAATCATGCCGAGACACATCACAGTCAAACTTCAGAAAACTAAAGACAAAGAAAAAGGTCCTTACTGAAAGGAATGAGAGAGAAAGGGCATTTTACTCCCAGGGGTAAAAACAACATCAGGAACTATGAAGACCAAAAGAAAGTGACACGACATTTTTCAGTGCTGAGATGAAAGAACTTTCAACTCCAAATTAAATATCCACCTTTAAGAACAAAGAAGAAATAAAGACATTTGCAGACAGAGAAAAAAATACCTGCCCTTAAAGAATGGCTGGTGAAAGTTTTTGAAACAAGAGCAGGAATCTTAGAACATCAGCAAAGAAGAAAGAAGACCAGAAGGACAAACATATGGTGACTACAATAGATTTTCCTTCCCTTACTGAATTTTCTTAATTATGTTTGATGGCTGAAGCAAACATTGTGTTGTTTGGTGTGATCCTCAAAGTATGAAGAGAAAACATCTTAGACAATTATGGAGAGAGAAGGTCAAGGGCCAATAAGGGAGGTAGGGTTTCTATAGCTACCTTGCATCTTGATAGCAGCACCCAGCACAGGAATCTGTATCGGTGATAAAACAGCATATAATTGTACTCACAATTTGCACAAATGCCAATTTTCTTGTTTTACTGTACACAAGATATAATCACTGGGGGAAAGTGGGCAAGAGATATACAGGACCTGAATTATCTGTATCATCTTGGTACTTCCTGTAGATTTTTAATTATTTCAAGACAAAAAGTTAAATAAAAGGAGAAAACAGGGGCAGACAGACACACACACACACAGGGAGAGAAAACTTTTCTGGTATCTTCAATAATGAGACTGTATCGCCAAAGACTCTACAGTTATTTAAATGTTTATAAAGTGTTTTTATAAACAACATTAAGATGATAATTTTGAACATCAGATGAAATGGACGTCTTCCAAGAAAAATAGAGTTTTATCCAAAACTGACATACACAAAAATTCAAAATCTAAGTAGTCCTATATCTGTTTTAAAAGATAAAAACTGAAATTTAAAAATTTTACAGAAGAAAAACGTCAAGACCAGATGGCTTCCCCAGAGAATTCTTCCACACATTCAAGAAAGAAATAGACTGATTGTATCCTTCTTTTTTTTGTATTTCATAAAACAAAAAAAGATACACTTTCCAACCCATTTTATAAGCTAGTAAAACCTTCAAACAAAAGCATGATGAGATTATAAAAAAGGGGAAATCCAGGCCAATCTCTTTCATAAACTAGGCATGAATATGCTAAACAAAATATTAGTAAATGAAATCTAGTTATACATTGACAAGCTGATTCTAAAATGTATGTGGGAAGACTGCTGTGTGCCAGGAATAGTAAAGGCGGTCACGAAGGAGACAAACAAGAAGAGTCTTGCCAGACGTCAAGACGTTTTACGACTACAGCTATTAGGGCCATGTGTTATTAGTCCAAGGACAGAGTAATAGATTCACTCGGCAGAACAGAGACTCCCTAAAGAGTCCAAACATGTAAAGGAGCTTGACTTACAAACAAGTTGACATCATCATGAATGCTCTGAAAAAAAAATTGTTGTTTCTGGAAGTAAATTGAATTAGCTTCATCATCAAATTATATTGGACAATATCTCATCTCCGAAATGCATTGCAAACATTGCTAATAATAAAAGAAAAAAGCTAAATTGGTCTATATAATATGATTAAGAATGTCTGTTTATCAAAACACACCATTAAGATAGAAAAGCCACAGCGTCAAGATTTTATTTGTATTCTGAACCGACAATATATAAAGAAATGAGTATACACAAGAAGACTAACTTTTTAAAAAAATGGACAAAAGTCTGAAAGAAACACTTCACCAAAAGGAAATTACATAGCTAATGGACATACAAAAAAAAAAAAAAAAGCTCAATTTCATTAGTCATCAGGAAGTGTAAATTAAGGTCACAAAGGCCATTAAATCCTACCAGAAGATTTACATTAGAAGAACAATAATGTAACTTCTAGGTGTAACAAAAATGGGTATTTATGTGCCCAAAGGGTATCCTAAAAAATATTTATTGTAACACAATCTGTAATAAAAAATTGGATACAAAATCTCCATCAATAGCAGAATGAATAAACTGCAGTAAACTCATATAATGAAATACTACATAATAAGAGGAAAGAATGATGTAATTGTTACATGCAACATTGTGCTCGCATCTCACAAACACAGTGTATAGCAAAGGAAGCTGGACACAAAAAATACATATGGTAGGATTCCATTCCCTTGGAAAGGGGAGGGTAACTGGGAGGGCCAGGAAGCCTTCTGGGCTCTTAGGGACCTTCCATTTCTTTATCCTGGTGGTGGTTAGACAGGTGTGTTCACTTTGTGAAAACTCAGTGAACTGGAAAGTTATGATTTGTACACTTGCGGATATGACATTCTTCAGTAAAAGTTTCCTTTGAAAAGCATAGCAAGTATCAGAGATAATGGGGATAGAGAGTATTTTATCCAAACACTGAAGCCCCTGTGAGCAAAGGACAAATCCACATCCCACAGGCACATACGGCTCACTCATTCTTCAGGGTATAGATGTACTGTCAGTAAGTGGGAGTCTTTGAGTTGAATCCTAAGAATGAGGTCTTCTCCGTTACGGCTCAACTGAAAATGGTCCCCAACTTATGATGAGTTTATCAGCGTATTAAATAGATTTTCAATTTACAATATTTTTGACCTAACAAAAATGTGTTTGGATGCAACCCCACCAAAAGCTGGGAACATCTGTACACGCTCGAGCCTTGTAGCTTTCTGGTTTAGTTTTCTGAAGAAAATGACTTGGGCTTCATCAAATTAATGGAATCCTTTCCAACATCACGGAGGGGAGCTGACACCTAATTACTTTTTTTTTCTTCTTCCTTTGAAGCTGCAGAAGGAAGGCAGGCTTTTTCCCTTCAGAGCCTGTTTGTTCTGTACAGAAAAATGATACACGATGCAAACATGGCCCTACTGTCCACCAACCCCAGGCACAGTGCGCTGTATGCAATGAAATGCCTTCTCACAAGTCAGTTTTATGAAAATCTAGGTTAAAAATGACCTTTCCAGGGCAGGCAGAGTGGCTCACACCTATAATCCTAGCACTCTAGGAGGAAGGTGAAAGGATCACTTGAGCTCAGGAGTTCAAGACCAGCCTGAGCAAGAGTGAGACCCCCGTCTCTACTAAAAATAGGAAAACTAGCTGAGCATTGTAGCAAGCGCCTGTAGTCCCAGCTGCTCCGGAGGCTGAGGCAAGAGGATCAGTTTAGCTGGGGAACTGGAGGTTGCTGTGAGCTATGATGCCACACCACTCTAGCTTGGGACACAGAGTGAGGATCTGTCAAAAAAAAGAAAGAAAAAGAGAGAGAGAAGGAGAGGGAGAGGAAGGAAGGAAGGAAGGAAAACAGGAAGGAAGGAAAAAAAAGGAAAGGAAGGGAAGGGAAAGGACGGGAGGGAAGAAAGAAAGAAAGAAAGAAAGAAAGAAAGAAAGAAAGAGGGAGGGAGAGAGAGAGAGAGAGCAAGCACGAAAGAAAGAAAATAGTCTTTCTACTATCCCTCTTTGTGGTCAGAGCCTTTGAGGTATCATCGGGCTGAACACGCCTAAACTTATGAAAGCCTGGGTGGCTGGCATCTCCTCTTGTAACTTAGACTCAAGGGCTGAGGGTTCCACAGATTGGACCAAAGCTTCTGCTCTTGCTTCTGGAACACACAGTGAGAATAACCAATGGCCTTTCTGTGTCCAGCTTTTTCCTGTGACTTCTTGTAATGATTTACATGTTTAAATTCTGGTATTGACTCTCTGGTCTAAAGCTTGATTCACTGGCTTAGGACTCACAATCTTGAGGTCTCTCCTTAACTTCCTTGTCTGTTTTCTTACCTGTAAAATTGGAAAAATACACAAGTACCTGCTTCGTTGTTATAACAACTCAAAGGGTTCAATGTCTGAAAGTGTTTCTTATAGACACCTAAAAGTTTCATATCATTACTTCTGCTGAACAAATAATAACAAAGAACAGAATTAATTCAAATTATAACCTCATCAGAGGCGGCAAATATAGCAGGAACTTCTTAATTTGGGGGCAAAGACCAAAATTGTTAACAAAGTCTGTACCTAGGGGAGGAGCCTTGGAGGTCACCTGCAAAGGTCACGGGGCCAGCAGATGAGCCTCTCTTCTTACCTAACCATCCCTGCCTGCCCCTGGACTGACTAACTTCAAGGGCTTGGCTACAGCATTGACCCAGATCTGGTTTGATTTTGGGTGGTTTCAGACCCTAAGACTTTATGAGGGGACTGGGGTGATCACCCATCCACCATGTCCTGGGTACTTCATAGGGTGATCAGCTAGTTTGACCCTTAGTATCCTGTCTGTACCATTATCTCCATCTTACAAAGAAGTAAGTTGAGCTTTAAGAAGGCCAAGTAGCTTAGCTAGGAAAGAATAGGACCTCGGTTCCAGCCCAGACCTGGGTAAGTCCAAAACCAGCATTTGCTGAGGCATTGGGTGGAAGATTGGCTGAGTTCTTACTTAGCCCATTCCTCCTCCCCCTCCTTCCTGTCATACTTCCTGTATTCCTTAGAAAGACTGCTCAGTGATGACTTAAAGTATTGTAAAGATCTCACCTCCACCTGATGAAACCTGCTCAGAGAATTTACAACAGGGCTACCTGTGGGCGGCTTCACCTACTGTACAGAGGTTACGCTCAGACCCGACATTAGGAAGCACCAAGATTTAAAACACAAAGTGGGTGGGGGAAAAGGCTACATCCCTGTCCTTGCCAGGAATATTGCAAAATGTTCCAATGATCACGCTGGCTCCGAAAACTCCACTTACTTACCAGCAAAATAGCTGTGGGGGTCTGCTGTCCTCGGGTCAGGCAGTACCATAACCTTCGTGCAGAGAAGGCAGATGCAGCCTCGTGGCAGGTGGGTCACCAGAGATGGGGTAGGGAAGGACCGAGTCTCAAAACAGTTCTCCGCCTTCTCCCCGAGACCATGGCCCTGGGAAATCTGCTCTAACCATCTAACTAGTGAATTTTGTCTCAGACTCCTAACATCTGTCCAGCTGTGTGGCTGCCAGGGCCTCCAGCTACCAGTCAGATGGGAACTTAAAAGGCTAGGTGACCTCCAGATAAACAAAGCAAGAGTTGAGGTAATAGCAAAACTCAGGCAAATATTTGCTGTAGGAACTGCCTTTGAACTTTCCCCTGTGGTGTAGGTCCTTATTGGCTAGCATAGCCTGACCTCTGCAACCCACCCTCTGCTCAGAGTTTGAGATTATTTATAGTATTGCAGAGGTTTTCCAGGGGCTCAGTAGGAGTCAACAAGTGACTTGGGCCCCCAAGGCATGCCATTTGGGGCTACTGTACAGCAAGCCCAGCCTGGCTCCTGGGCAGGCCAATGATAGTTTGTCTTTGCTGCTCTGGATGAAGCATAGGTAGATACTTTAGATCTGGTACCCATGTTATAGAAGGATGCAACCCCCACCCCCCAAACTAGAGAATAACCCCAGAACATTTTGTAGCACAAGACAGCTCACACAGATGAGTTACCATAAAAAAATAACCCATCTCTGGATGGCGCCTCAAAGGAGTAGGGTGCTGGCCCCATATGCCGGAGGTGGTGGGTTCAAACCCAGCCCTGGCCAAAAAGAAAAAAAAATAACCCATCTCCTAAGCCCACAACTGCTTGATTCATATGTGACTTTTTTATGGCTGGTGGGAAATGATCTTGATGCTCAGAAGGTGTGGATTTCCTATGAAGAAGACTATTAGTAAGAAGAGGGAGGAGATGGGAAGACAGAGAAAGAAGGAAGAGGAAGGGAGGAAGATGGAGGGGGAGGAGGAGGAGAGTGGGAGTGGGGAAGGAGATAAAAACAGAATTTATATGGACCAAGTGCTCGCTGCATACTGACAACCTGGCACGGGTTATCTTATTTAATCATCAAAAGAGTCACATCAGGTAGGCACTAGCATTTCCCGGTTTTCAGAGGAGAAACTCAGGCCTGGAGAGGTTTGCTAACTACCCAAAGGCCACGTAGCCAGGAGTGGAGGAGATTGAACTGGCCCAGGCAGGACAGTGTGACCCCAGAGCTCCACCCTGCCCTGTGCCTGTCCTGGTAGCCTTGGTCCACCCTGCAAAACTGGGTCCATTGGCCTACACTGGAGGATCAATACTGGCCAAATGCCCAGTTGATAGCACATAGAACTCTTTAACTTCTGTCTTGTACTTAAGGAGAAGGCTTAGTACCCAGAACCCTCAGCTACAAGATTTTTATTCAATGAGAAAGTTTTTGAAAAAAAAAAAATAAACTTCTAATACAGTCCATAATAAGTTAAAAGCATTAGATTAAATCTTCAATACTTTCTGAATTGCCAGACCCTGTCCCAAGGAATTAGAAATCATATTCAGAATTTTATCTCCAAAGCCCCACCAAATAATATAATCATTAGGGAAACTTGGGGAGTCTGAGCCCTGAATTGGGTTTCTAGAGGGTTCTCTTCCTTGCTCTGCAGGAGCAGGTGGCTTGGCAGGGGCCACA
Organism: Otolemur garnettii; assembly: GCF_000181295.1. NCBI lineage: Eukaryota > Metazoa > Chordata > Mammalia > Primates > Galagidae > Otolemur > Otolemur garnettii. The sequence goes on from NW_003852500.1 coordinate 6,726,673, forward strand.
TTCTACCTTTCAGCACCCCACCTTTCTATACTGTGGGAGTCTAAACTACTCCTATACCCTAGAAGAGAAGATAAGTACATTTCAACAAATGTTGAATCAGAAAGGACAGTCACATGACCATCCTAAATGTCCAGCTGACTTGGGTGTGGTGACAGAGGGAGGTGCTCTTGGGCAGGCCATACGTGGGGGGTGCCTTTGACTAGTTTGGGGGCGAGTAAGGGGGCATTCAGAAAGGCTGATGATGTTTCTGCTGAAAGTGGAGGAGCAGGTGAAGGTGAGCAGAGAACATTCTAACCAGAGCAAGAATGAGGCAGGAGGGAAGTGGCCATATAACTGATTGTGGGAACTGGGACATGCAGAGCATCACATCGGGCCCTCAGGCCTGAGCTGGAGCTAAGACAGTGCCAGGCAAGCCAGGACGGACTGCCATCGTAATCACAGGCGGTGTTAACATGTCTGCTTGCCATCCCTAGAGAGATGTGGGGTCTTTTTACAGCCTACATTTATTTATTTATTTATTTACTTATTTTTTCATGGGATGTTTCAATTTATAAGTTTATTTTTATTTTTTATCATTTACATCTTGCAAAGTTCACTGATGTCAAATTCATAGCTTGATGGATGTCTCCCTGCTTATATGCCCAGGTGACAGTCACCAGGATCATGGTTCAGAACATTTCCAGATCTGCAGAAGCTCCCTTTAGCCCCTCTCAGCCTCTGCCTCCCCACCTCAGGGGGGGCTCCTTTGCTGT
>NW_003852500.1:6727679-6729297 GCF_000181295.1 Otolemur garnettii
GGCGGGCTGGATAAATGTCATAGGCAGGCTGCATGTGGCCCGCGGGCCATAGTTTGAGGACGCTTAGTTTAGATACATAAATCCTTACTGTGGTGTTACAGTCACACAGTGACATGGTGTGTAGGTGCGTGGTCTGGGAGCAACAGGCCACGAAGGTGTGCAGTGGGCTGCACCACCCAGGGCTGTACATGTGCACCCTGTGATGTTTGCACAAAGACGAGATTATCTCATGACACATTTCTCAGTACATAGCCCTGTTGTTAAGTGATACGGGGATGTAATTATTATCTGGGTGAAGAAAAGTGACCCCACAAAGAGGCTGAGAGGACCCCAGAGAAATGGGAAGACATGAGGAAAGTCCGGGCTCCAGAGTCAGGAGAGGGAGTGCTCACAGCGACTGAGGGTGGGAGTGACCTTCTCCAGCAGGTGGGACTCTTACTGAGCTGTTGTGAGGTCCAAATATCCCTTTGCCCATGTCCTGTCTCCCAAATAATGAGAAAGTTTAGATCACAGGAGTGGAGTAAATCTGCAAACCACTGTGGGAAGCTGTGTGTGTGATCTCAGACTCATCCCCAGCCAAGGGGGCTGGGCGTAGCGGGACTTTTCCTGCAGCCTTGGTTGAGGTCTTCTGAGACTGGAGGGTCACTCCTCTGAGTTAGCAGTCCTGGGACCCCCAGTCTTCTGCCCTTGGGGCTCTGTGGTGTCCCTGAGATCATCAGCTCTGACTTCCTGATGGCCAAGGTCACTTTCCTTTTAGAAAGATGGAATAAATGGAACAAAACATAACAGACAATGACCCTGGTGAGATCATCAGGTGTGATAATAGCAGCAATTCTCCCTCGGCCATCTGTTTTACAGGCTTTGCCTTGTTCTCACGACAGCCTTGAGTTAGAGTCTCCTAATGCTCAGATACAGGCACTGAGGTCTCCTGACGCAGACTAGAGATGGGGCCCACCTTCCCCCTCAAACAGGCCAAGTCTCAGGGGTGTGCACACACCATAGAAAATCAAACCCTGTCTCCTAAGTGACAGAGGGAGGTACTAGGGTGAGTGCGTACTGACTCATTTGTATAAGTGGTTACCAAGCCCCGTTATGCCAGGCATGTTGTTACAGATGGACATGGGGGACACAGAGAACTGGACAGGTCAGCTGAGAGAGAGTGGGAAGATGTGGATTTCAGAACTTGCTAAGTGCTCTGGAGGAAATAAGGGAGGTGACCCAAAGTGACCAGACCATTAAGGCTGAGTTGTCAGGGTAGGTGTGCAGGAGCCCAGTTCCAGGGACCCACCCTGCCATCGTAATCACAGGCGGTGTTAACATGTCTGCTTGCCATCCCTAGAGAGATGTGGGGTCTTTTTACAGCCTACATTTATTTATTTATTTATTTACTTATTTTTTCATGGGATGTTTCAATTTATAAGTTTATTTTTATTTTTTATCATTTACATCTTGCAAAGTTCACTGATGTCAAATTCATAGCTTGATGGATGTCTCCCTGCTTATATGCCCAGGTGACAGTCACCAGGATCATGGTTCAGAACATTTCCAGATCTGCAGAAGCTCCCTTTAGCCCCTCTCAGCCTCTGCCTCCCCACCTCAGGGGGGGCTCCTTTGCTGT
>NW_003852500.1:6729317-6731779 GCF_000181295.1 Otolemur garnettii
CTGGAGGAAATAAGGGAGGTGACCCAAAGTGACCAGACCATTAAGGCTGAGTTGTCAGGGTAGGTGTGCAGGAGCCCAGTTCCAGGGACCCACCCAGACACCCATCCGGGTTGGAGTGTCCTTTGGGCTGTATGAGTTGCTTTGTTCAGATTCACTAATGCCACCTTCAGACACTACGGGCTATGTGGTGGCTGAGGACCTAGGTTCTCTCACCAGTAGTGTTTGCCAGCTTCAGGGCTTGTTGATGAAGAATCGGGGTCCACACGTACTTGGACCTTGTGGGGAGCTTGGGAGGGGCTTCTGCTGTGGTGAGCCTCCTGAACATTCAAGCCTCTGGAAAGATCCATCATTTCCTGGGGGGACCAGAGACCTCCCTGGCCAGGCTGGGGAGTGGGAGCCCCTGGATCAGCCTGCCTAAGGGCTGGGGGCTGCCCATGTGGTGGCAGACACCAGCCAGTGGGATATGAAGACTCCCCCATGACAAGAGCGGCTCATGCTCTTCAGGGGCTGGGAGTCTGGAAAGCCCATCCCTTCTGTGCTGGTGTGTTCTCTTCACTGGTGGTGCGTGCTGCCCTGGTGCAGGTGGGAGATGCTGACATTAAACTCTTCCCTGGGACCAGAAGGTCTCAGTGAGTTCCAGGGAGAGAAGTCAGGCATGAGCTGGCAGGCACTCTGTGCTTTGGGAACATGGGGAGAGGCTCAGAGTGTTCGGCTGAGACCAATGGCAGTGGCTCTTGGACATGCCGCTAGGTCTGATTTCCCAGGGGCTGCACCACCTGCTTGAGGGTCTTCCCACAACGGGGAGCACCTGGGGGCAGGAAGTTTAGCCACCTTGTCTGCACAAATGTATGTGTGGCCCCAAATGTATCTCTCACTTGCCTTTGCCCTTCCATCAGGTGACAGCCCTGGGAGAGATGAGATGTGGTGGTACAAAGCCGGGCTTTAGGTCTCACAAAGCCCAGGCAGCAGCCTGACACCACCCTACTCCCTGTGGCTCCTGCAACAGCAGCTCCTTATATAACGTCTTAGGGCTGTTCTTTGTTAAGGAAGCACTTCACAAGTGGATCTGTGTAGGTATAGAATTACTGGAGCATTACCCCCTGCCCCATGTCATGAGGGGCGGCCTTGCCCACTGCTCTTCTGGTCAGCTCTCTCCCAGACTCCACCATCTCCCACCTCACTGCACTGGGGTAGCTGCTCCCCTGGATCCCAGTGCCTCCCTGCATGCAGGCAGTGCTCTTAGGTGTCAGCCTGCCCCAAGTCCCTGCACTGGGGTCCTGCCTCCTCTCTCTGGCCTTGCGCCTTACTGCCCTGGGAGGGCTGTTTCCCCAGATCACAGTGTGATTTTGAATGTGCATCCCCCTCCCCCCCAGCCTCTGGTCCAGCCACTTCCAGTCCAGGAGAGAGATCCAGCCAGTCCCGAAAGTTGTCACTTTGCTCCCACCTCCTTCTCCTTCTCCTCCAAGCTTTCATGGATCCACACACGTCTCAGCTCTTGCTGTCTGTCTGCTAGGTAATTCATTTGACCCTTAACACACACTGTCTTGTCCCCTTCCTAAGACGGAACCCCTCGAGATGGGGGTGAGATCTTCTCATCTTTAAGTCATCAGCTAATCCCCCTGAAGCACATCTGTGGCACTGTCAGGAGAATCTGAGGATCACCAGCAAAAAGGAACAAAATGTGCTCCAGAAAGTTCAAAATTAATGAACTAAGATCCATATCGAGAGGCTAGGAACATTTGTAGGAGGAAGAACATAACAAAGATGAGAATAGAAATTAATGAAATGGAAGAAAAGTACCCTAGAGAAGATAAGTGGAACCGAAGTTGTTTTGAAAAGACTAATAAACATGTCGCACGTCGGTGAGACCGATGGAGGGATAAGTGGGCAGCTCTTGATGGCTCTTAATCCAAATGACATCCAGATGTTGGGCTTAATTTATCAAAATAAGTCTAAAATCCCTAAAACGACATTCCAGTCTGAATCTGTGGGTACTTAGCATGCCTCTCGGGCCTCTGCTCTCATTACCCCAGTGTCTCAGACCCCCAAATCCAGGGCCCTGAGGAGGAGGAGGAGGAAGAGAGGAAGAATGGACAGAGGTCTGGAGCACATCAAGCTCTGCCCTTTCTTGGATTCAGAGATCATAAGCCACTTGTAAGCTAGAGATGCCATCCCCAATCCCCTAAATGACCACAGGTCACTCGAGATCAGAGAAGAGCCAGCAACGTTCAGGCAAAGAGGTAACTCAACCCCCCACTTGGGGACACACGCACAGCATCTGAGGAAGTGGCTTGCTGAAACTCATCTAGAGGACAGCTCTGCCTTTGAAAGAGGAAACTAGGAGCAGATTCGCAAAGCCTGCCGCCAAGCTGAAATAATTAGCTCCAACTCGCCCAGCCTTTGCTGCCGACTTTCAAAGCCTGGCCTTGTGAATGGGTAACTCACAGTACAGGGGCACGTCC
>NW_003852500.1:6731817-6736187 GCF_000181295.1 Otolemur garnettii
TTTTTTAAGAGTGAAATAAAGTTAAAAGCATCTTCAGGAAAGAAAGATTCTGGTAAGCCTCTTAGAAGTGGGTAACATCTGAGAGGGAAACGTTAGCTGAGGCCTTGCCCTCCTGTGGGGAATCCATCTACCCAGCCAAGGAAACCTGTGAGACCCCCACCCCACCCCCACCAAGGACACAGAGGAAAGACCTTTCTGAGGCTTTGTCTCTAACTGCTGTCTTTCATCTGGAACCAGGACATCTTGCAATTCAGCAGAAATATGCCGAGGACCTCATGTGTGCCAGGCATTAGGCTGGGATCTGGAGACACCCTGTGAATTAGGTAAAAGTCCTGCCCTGAGGGGGCCAAGATAGGAAGGCCTCTTAACACAGAGGGCACGGTGGGGTAACAGGTGGGTAGTACACAGAAGTTCTCCATGAAGGAGTGAGTGAATAAGGAGTAAATTTATAGCTAAAGATGCTAGTCTTTATAATACTGGAACCTGAATTATTAATAACATGTACATACAAATATAACTTAGTATTTCTTATCAGCAGCAGTTGTAATTAATATATTAAATTTTCCCATGCTGCAAGAGTAAGGAACTTTGTCAATTGTCTCTTTAACCATGTTATACTAAGACTTTTGTCATCCATCGAATTTTTATTTTATTTTGCTTCATCTCATCTCATCTCAGAAAGTGAGTTTTTTTTAACTGGCTAAGTCCAAAGTTTCTCCTTCATGGAAAGTCTCCTCTTTCAAGAAAAGTCATGGAAAGGACTGACAAATTCTCTTGAATATAGATTTCTGATAGCTTTGGAGTTTATATACCATCTGAATAAATGAAGGAAACTTATGTTTGTAAGTTTAAATGTTAATAAGAAAATTGACATGTCCATGAGTATTGCTAACTCAACCTCAACCAGAACAGAAATTAATTACCTGGTACGGAATTTTTATGACTTTATGTTTGAAACATTGCTGGTTCTTCCTGCTTTTCCATCTTCTGAGGTATCTATGGCTTACAACAAAGCATATATTTGTAAGAAAAATTTGAGGCATTTCTTTTTCTCTGTAGTTGACTTATCTAGAATTTGAAAACCATTTGTAAGCATTCTCAATTTATGGCAATGCAGTTATTTGCATAAGTGCAAAAACAAATAAATAAAGATGATAGTGGCACGTGTGATGTGCCTTCCGGCCCTAAGTTCTCTGGCTTTCCCCTCCTACCAAAGGCATATTGGATAAGGTGAACACAATGGTTATCACTTATACACTTTTAAATTTTATTTTACTTTTTAGATGCAGGATCTCACTCTGTCACCCAGGCTGGAGTGCAGCAGTGTGACCATAGCTCTCTGCACGCTTGAACTCCTGGGCTTAAGCCATGCTCCCACCCCAGACTCTCAAGTAGCTGGGACAACAGATGCATGCCTCTGAGCACAGATAATTTTCTTTTTCTTTATACTTTTTGTAGAGATGAGGTCTTGGTATATTTCCCTAGTCTCAAACTCTTGGCCTTGCCCTCCCAAAGTGCTGGGACTACAGGTGTGAGCACACTTCTCAGTATGAAAGGGAAACTTATGGATAATCAATTGCACAAGGACAAAAGGACAGCAGGAGTGAACCAGGGCTGTCCCAAGCAAACCGAAAAACACTGTAATTTAATACGGGCAACACAGAACAGCATAGTGTGAGAAAAATGATTTATTACTCTTCTAGTCATTCTTTATTTTTTAGAAGTTTTAATTGTGGTAAAATATGTAATGTGAAATTTACCATTTTTCCCATTTTAAAACATAAATATACTTATGTTTTTGTACAATCTCCAAAACTCTTTTCATCTTGCAAAATGAAAACTCCATACCCATGTAAAATTAACTCCCCATTGGCCCTCCCTCCAGCCCCTGGCGTCCACCATGGTACGTTCTGACTCTATAAATGCGACTACTCTAGGTACCTCACATAAGTGGAATCATACAGTATCTGTCTTTTTTCGTGGCTGGCTTATTTCATTCAGCATCATGTCCTCCAGGTTCTCATTCTAGATAAGTATTATCACAGCCTGGAATTCACACTCGCGGTGACATCACTGAGAGCTAAGAAGTATGTAAGTCATTGCATCATTGCTATTCTCAGCTGGTTAGATCTAGCTTGGGCTTTGCTTACTTTTGTTTTCTTTTGTTAGCATTGGGTCAGCTACATTTAAAGAATTTTCAGGCCCTTGGAGTGTAGGTTCCGCTGTGGACAAACACAAGTTGTTCAGGGCTCTGAAGGTCTTATAGTCTGGCAGCTACTTGAAGAATGGCCACCCTGCAACTGGCAGTCCTGACTCCTTGACATCCTATTATATCACAGGCTCTTAGTCTCTGCAAAGTTTTGTTAGTTCAGAAAATCCTAAATTTGGAGTTTGTGACTACTTTGTAAGTCTGTGTAATCCTCAGTTTTCTTGTAGATCATATAACTATGTTTGATTTGAAATCATGTCATTCCAAAGAGCAAATTACAGAGCAGCATACACATTATGTGGGGAGGTAGGTTAAGTAGATAGATAACTATTGTGACCGAAAATGCCCTTACACATTTGCAAAGCTACAATCCAACTAAAACATATTGGATAAGGTGAGCATAACGATTGTCACTCACACACTTATTTTATTTTTTTAAGGCAGGGTCTCACTCTGTCACCCAGGCTGGGCTGTAATAGTGTGATCAGAGCTCTTTGCACCTGCTCAAGCGATGCTCCCACCTCAGCCTCTCTAGGAAGTGGAATTTCTTAAAGACTTCATCTGATTTGATGCTGCATTTATCAATAATTTTATATTTTAAATAAAAATTCTTTGCAAAGCCATCATTTGGAGCACAGGGCTCACTTATCCTTCAAGCCATTCACTCATCCGTTCCTTCATTAGTCCAATTAGCCGACAAGTTCTGGATGCCTGGGACTATTGTTGATTTCAGGATGTAGCAGAAACAGCACAGACAAAACGATTGCCCTGGCAGAATTTCCATTTAAAAAGAGGGAGAGAAGACAGATAATAAACAAGCAAGCAAGCACATAAAAACAATAACTTCTGAGAGTGATACATGAACTTGAGACAGTAAGACACTTTAATGGGGTACAGAGGGGGAGGGATGTCGAGGGCGGATGCTTTGGAGAGCGTCAGGAAAGAACTTTCTGAAGACACCAAAGCAGAAGCAGCAAGCAGATGGAGGCTTGGAAGGGGGACATCCCAGGAAGGCAAAGTGGCACTAAGGTCAGAGCTGGAAAGGTTGGCATAGACTGGAACAAGCAGGGGAGGAGGAGAGTAATGAGGAGACCCAGACAGGAATAAAGGCCGCTTGAGGGATTTATGAGGCAAAAAAGAGCTGGCAGTCACGGGGCTCTGCGCGGCTAAGCACATAAACGAATGCCATGTAGTAGAAGGTGCCTTAGCACTGGGGCCCAGGGAGAGGACCTCTTCCTGGTCCTCCAATAGATAAGACTGAAAGAAGAGTTCAGGGGCTTTTCATTCCATGAGTGTGGTGTTCCCAAGCTTGCTGTGCCATCCTGAGGCACACAGATTCCACAGACCTGAATGAAGTGTCCTCCTGGGAGCCACTCAAGGCTGGGCAGGAGGAGGGTGTTGGTGGATGTAGTTGAAAAACACTGGAGATCAGTCTGAATCCTGGCTCTGGCTGAGAAGTCACCTATTCATCCTGGGCGTTCCATATATAAAGTGGAGGAGAGCGTAGTATCTACCTCATGGGGCTGTGATGAAGTTTAAATGAACTGGGCGCCCACAGTGCTGGCTGTTTGCCTACTCTGAGACTCATTTCTCAGGAGGCTAACCCCATCTGGGGCTGAGACCCACAGGTGACCCTGACAGAGCTGGCTGGGTGACTGTGAGGAGACACAACTGCTTTGTGGTGTACTGCTCATATTTGTTAGTTCACTGGTTCCTGAGAAAATGAAGGCAAATAGTCACTAGAAACCTCGTACTGAAGAAATTCAGATGGGAACTGGGGATATCACAGAGTTACCGTGGCAAGGGGCTTGATTTTAAACTTGTGTATTGTTTTCCTTAGCTATGCACTCCCTGTGGCTCCTACATTGCTTTAATATTTCTGTACCTAGTGCATTTGGGGCCATGACAAAAACTACTCTCTGCTCACCAGGGAAGGAACTAGGGTTCTGGTTGTCTCTGGTGTGTGGAGAAAAATGGAGACCAACGAAAGGACAGTCCATAGAGGGTGAACATTGACAGGAGACGATGTCCACAGAGAGGGGAAGCGGGGAATGTCCACAGGAGAGGATGTCCATGGGGAGTGGAGTGTCCATCTGAGAGGATGGATGTCCATGGAGAGGGGAATGTCCACAGGAGAGGATGTCCATGGAGAGGGGAATGT